>NC_085037.1:8480836-8527999 GCF_963692335.1 Osmerus eperlanus
CTAGGGTCTGGCTTGCCAAAAATATTGTCATTTTAAACTTACCTACCTTTCGCCTTTCACATTCCTGAAAAAGAAAAGGCTTTGTGTGCCTCGTTGCTGAAGCCGTTAGCTGTGAAAGTGAAAATGGTTATTCTATGTCGCTCCTCATCTCCTGCCAAGCCTCACAATTACAGAACCTTTTGAATCTGCTCTAAAGATTCCAACCACCTTTCAGCCTGGTGAGATACGAGAGCTCTATTCATTTTTAAACATTTTTGGTGCTTGACCTTGTCTGTTTGACACGACGCTGAGGATCTGTGGCCTCCTGCTATCCTGAAAAGTCTGACGAAGCAGCTTTAAATAATACTGCCCCCTACTGGTAAAAGCGCCTATGAAACTGGATGGGCCTGCTGTGTCTGGTGGGACACTGTGTTCCCTGTGCAGCACTGCATCTCACACACTCATACACACACTCATACACACACACACACACTTTAAATGAAACACATGCTTGTATTGTACATTTATAAGCACACATGTGTCACACACACACACTTACTTATGAATACAGATACAGACATACTCATCCATTCATCCATGCATCCACGCGCGTACACACACATCACTACCTCAAAATCCAATGTTTCAATTGCTTTACTGTGTTGATACACGGGAGAATTTTGTGCTTAAGAAAAGAAACAACTATCTAAAGCATCCCTCTGAAAATACAACTTGCATTCCAAAATCAAGATTGTAAACACAGATTAGCTATAGGACTGAAAACAATTACCGGCCAATGAAAAGCTTTGCCAGGTGACAAAACACTGTTGAATCCAGAACAAACGTGGCCGAGTGCTGTTCCAAATTCCGGCTAATTCCTGTTTCATGGCAGCTTCGACTTGAGGTTTTAGAAACTGGCTGAGGCTATAGACAATGATTAAACCAGACTGGGATCACAGCATGACTGGAGGACTAGGGTTGGAGGGTGTGTGTGTGTGTGTGTGTTGGGGGGGGGGGGACTTGCTGGAGGGCTAGAGAGCAGAAAAGCTTGAGAGCTCTAGGGCTGGGAAACAAGGACAGGGGTGGTCTGGTGTCTGAGAGGCCTTGGAGGCTTAGAGGCTGGAGGTGCCTGGTGAAGGCCAGCATCAGTACCCTCAAGCAGGGAGGGAATCACATGTTAAGTGGGGGGGGGAGTGTGAGGGAGAGACATACACAGAAAAGGAGAGAGAAGGAAGGGGTGGATAAAGGGAGAGGGGGAGAGAGAAAGAGAGAGAGGGAGAGAGAGACAAGGATGGTATCTGGCAGTTATTTTACAGTCCCAGAATCCTCTACCAAGCCCCAGCTGCCGGACTCTCAGGGGAAAGAAGACAGCAGACATGTGCTGGATATCACATTAGGCAAACCCGGCACTTGTCACATGGCCCAAAAAGAAAAAAATTGAAACGGAAAAGTGTGAGTGAATATATATTTATATATATATATAAAATTCTAACGATGATTTTGGCAGTGGAACCAGAGACTTGAATTTTCAGGTAAGAAAAGTTTCTGGCAGCATATGGAGGAAAATGTAATGTGCAGGGTAGGGAGACGGAGAGAGGCGGAGAGGGAGAGAGGGAGACAGAGAGAAAGATTGTATGTGTGTGTGTGTGTGTGTGTGTGTGTGTGTGTGTACATGTGTGAGTCATAACCTATGTCTCCTCCACCCCAGGATGGATGGTTGTTTCCCTCCTGACAGAGAAGAATGGGCTAACGAACCTCTCCAGGTCTCCTTACTAACAACGGGCAGAGAGAATGGGAAAAAGGTGGATGGAGGGGGGAGAATAACAGCCGGCGGGGGGAGAGAAGGAGTAAATGAAATGACATGGCTGCCGTCCGCAGTGCAGGAACTGCCAGAGCGTCAAAGACCTCGCTGATTGCTCGAGGGACGAAGGAGAGAGGGAAGGGAGGGGGAAACGCTGATGTCTGCATCTCCACCAGCTGTTCATTACCGAACCCGCTGCTAATTAGGCCCGGCTGAGGTCATAGTGGCTGAGTCATTGATTCCACTTCCTGTTTGAGGCAGCCAATAGCAGAAGTATCAGGCACCTGAATTCCACAGGATGATAAATGGTGGCCTGCAAGGGCCAAAATCAACATCCTCAAGCAGCAACATACTGTGGTGGAGTATTGTTTGGTCAGCAGTAAGTGTGTCCAGGCCTCGAAGGGAATATGTAAACAGTAAAACAGGGTGCAACAGTGTGGTGTGGTGGGTGGAGTGGTTTATACACAGGACCAGAGCTACAAAGGAAGGTTCCCATAACCTGCAGTACACACTCCTGCAGCAGTAGGTAGGAGACCCCGTTAGAGGTCAACATAAGCCCTTACACAGAGACACATCATGGATGTCAAGTAGACCTGTGGTCCTTAAACTCAATTAGGACTGCCAAAATGTGCGGCAAAAATACATGTGTAAAAATACAAGTGGACCACATTTTTTGATATATATATATATATATATATATATATATATAGATAACCCAGTTCTCGTTCTGTGTACTTAGGATTAATGCACGACGAAAGCAATTTCTTCCAAAGCGACAGGAGACTAGGCCCGTGGTCAGGATAAATGAAATCACCTAACGCAGTTACCACAGCTCCGGCGCAGTGTTTATGTGGCCCTGCCTCAGCGTGAGCCCCGGGCCAGCCTAAGTGGCACTGGGAGTGTGTAGAGGTGGGTGTCCATAACCACCACTAAGGGGCCCCTGGGGGCCGGACAGCAGAACAGGCAGGAGGATGTGGAGCGGAGATGAGTTAGACCTGAGGGAGGCTGTGGTGGAGATAAGAATCCTTCTGGGGCTTCCTGTGACCTACTTCCTGTCAGTTCCCCCCCCACACACACCCCTCCTCCGCACACACACTAGAATGTCGGCCATTCTCTCAACGAAACTGGACTCCAGTGGCGTTTCACTTCTACAGGAGGATTAAAACCACTGAAAGCACAATACCCCCAACTAGAATAACAATTTGCATCAAAGGTCGCAAGGTCAAACGAAACTTTCATGAACTGACTGGGAGAAGGACAAAAAAAAAAAAAAAAAACTTTCCCACGGTATACATGGGCTGGGACCGAGCACATATTGCCTGCCACTCACCTCGGGGGGTATAGTTTCGAGACCGGCACAGTTTTCGTTGCATTTGTCGTAGACGAGGCGCAGCTTGCGGAAGAGCACGGAGAGCATGCGCAGGTGCTCCTGCAGTTTGCCCAGGCGGTCCTGGTGGGTGTTGGGGTGGTACGTCACTCCATTAGGGAGCTGGGGACAAATGGGTCTGTTAGGAGCACTAGTTTTGACATTCCAGGCAATGACCTATGAACATAATGTACACCAATTCACCTTTGAAAACAAAAGCGGTCATATATGGATGGTCTATCACGATGTTGATTAGCCGACATCAGAACTTCATGTCGAACATAGTGAGTAATAAGTAATAACTCGCTCTTATTACAAACACCACTGCTAGTATACTGTATAACGTCTATGCACCAGACTGCACTAAATCACAGGGTGCCTTTTGGTTTAACTTATCTCTCTGATCTGGCATACCTCTCAAAATATTGTTGTATCATAAACCATCAACAACTGTTCCTGTGGAATAATGTTTTCACCGGAAGACCTGTGCTTGTTCTGTCTGATAATGAACATCTCCTAAAACTTTAAACGACTGCCTCTGGGGTATGCATACCTGCAGAGAAAGTGAGATCTCTTTTATAGTTTTTCTTTTTTGAATTGAATAAAGAGCCTTCAATCTGAGAGCCAAGTTGCAACAACGCTGTTTATACATTGTGTGGCGAGGCGGCAACTTGTACTGCAATAATGTATTCCATATATTTTCTTCTTCCCTCTGGTCTTGTTTTATAACAGGTTGCAGAAGGATCTTTTCTCAGGCACCAGACACCAGACATGAAAACAGAGGCTGTCCTGAACCTCTTCAGGGAACAGTCTGATCCTCGGGATGTGTCGACACGGGGGCACAATGAGGTTCAAACGCTTGGCTGGCTGGCTGCTGATGTAGTAGATGCTGTTTCAGAGCAAACGGTGGGGCTGCACTACTGCTTGCTTCACAGAGAGAACAACTTTACCACAGGACAAGATTTGTCAAGTCAAGGATAAAAGCTGGAATAAAAGCAGTATTTTAGTGGCAGTGTCTTCAGTGTCACATGTTGCAGACTGTTTCCCTCTTTATTTAGTCTAAATATTGCCTGAAATCAAACAGGGTTTCCTCCGTCTTAGTCACGAGTAGGGAGTCAGGTGGCTGAGCGGTTAGGGAATCGGGCTAGTAATTTGAAGGTTGCCAGTTCGATTCCCGGCCGTGCCAAATGACGTTGTGTCCTTGGGCAAGGCACTTCACCCTACTTGCCTCGGGGGAATGTCCCTGTACTTACTGTAAGTCGCTCTGGATAAGAGCGTCTGCTAAACGACTAAAATGAAATGAAATTAAAATGAGTAAAAATGGAGCACAGAGAATAGAATTGGTTGAACTTGCATCTCAGTCTGCTCTGGCCACCAAACACAGGGACAATACATGTCATACTCAGTTACAGTTATCTGACACTGGGCGGAGAAGGAACTTCTATTTGGGTCGGCAGACGTAAGCCCATGTTAGACAATAACTTTCTAGGTGACAAAGAGTGTTACAAGTGATGGTGACTGTCTAGTGGGGACAAATTCCTTTTGTGTGTGTGTGTGTATGTGCGTGTGCAAGAGTTTGAAAAAGCTGAGAAAGACAGGACGTGTGTGTGTGTGTGTGTTCACCTGCATGTTTCTCAGCAGCTGGAAGATCTCCATGGTGCGCAGGACAATGTCCTGTACCGTCTCCTGGCCGATGCGACACAGAGACGCTGTGTTGACATCCCTGGCGGCCTGGGCCTGCTGCCCACCGAATGGTGCGGAGGTCATAAGGCCGGTTGCTATGGGAGGGGTTGTCATGGAGACGGCAAGAGGACCCGTAAGTGATTGATAGGTTAGTCTACATGGACAGACCTCGACATGCCTGGTCATCAAGGTTCCAAAGAGAAGGGAGGAAGATGAGAGAGAGCAAGTGAGAAGTACCAATAATCAAAATCTGAATCAAAATTTGAATATGGTTTTATTCGCCATGTTGTTTTACACAAACACGGAATTTACTGTGGCCAGAAGGTGCAAACAATAAACATATAATCATATACGGATCTTCAATCAAAAAGTATAAAAATAAGAACATTAAATTGATGAAAGTATGTTAATTGTGTGTTAAAATTGAATTTAAAAGAATTTGTAAGAAAATAGTGTGTAACATTTGCATTTGAGCCTTATATTAAAGAATAAGTGCATTTTGTATATGCAAGAACGTGTCAAATCTAATTATTACATCCTTTTTGCTGCAGACTTAACATCAATCGGTAACTGTTAATACTATGTTACAATTTACAGAACCATACTGCTTTACAAAAAAAACATCTGACATGGAAAGGATGGCCAACACTGGTACTGTACTAGCTAACATAACTATCTGAGCCATGTGATTGCTATGATATGCCATGGTAATATGCATATTCAAATTCAAGCTATTGATCTCGTATAAACTTGATAACTGCTTCAATTACATACAATCCAGGAATGCAGGCATGCTAACGCGACGAACGTTAGTTACTAGTCTGTAGTTAGTTATAAATCCTGGCTATTTTTGTTAGCTACAGTATACTACAGAACTGTACGAGGCTGCAGCAAAAGTCAAGGTAATTTTAGTAAGCATTCTGCAAATTAATGAGCAACGTTGACGCGCAAAAGCCAGCTAGAATTTCTCTAAAGCTAAAACATTTTAAAAGTCATGATAATACCTGTGTTGTCTCAATAGTGGATGTTTAACATTTGTTTCTTCTTTTCTCTTCCTAAGAGCTCAATTGCATCGCGAGATTTCTTCTTGACTACATTATAGTAAGTATTCTAGTATGAGCGCAGCTGAATTCATTTTAAATAATCTTTTAGCTTTTGACTTATATTTTTTAAACAAGGAATCACATGTTATCGCTAAATATTTAGAAGTATAATGTTATTACAGTGTATTTGATAATACATAACATAATTAGCGTAAAAAGTTAACTAGTCTTCGAGCTAAAGCATATATTACGGTAGTTTAGAACTCGCTGCTGTCCTTCATTTCGCATAGTTTAAAGCGCCACCTAGTGGTATTTCTTCCATCACGTTCCAAATTATTTTAGAGGATGCGCTTTACAAGGTATCAACCATTAGCATAATTGAATTACAAAATGGGACTCTTTTCGGTGTGGTCGTTTCTAGAAGAGTCACCAGTAGGACCCATATGAGCTTAAACATTGTGTAAAACTCAGCATTGGCAACAAATAGAAAATATGTTTATAAATCGTTGCTAGTGTAACATTTGCATCATAAATGACTGGGTTATGAAGCCTTTGGTAGCGATCTTTTTTCAAATTAAAGTATCAAATATGAAAGGTGCCTGAAATAGATACTTTCACTCATCCCGCTTACTGTGCCATGTTAAATTTCTGCTGTGAGTGACAGAGAAAATAAGAGTCTCATTGAAGAAATGAAAGGCTTTGCCTTCAGGCTTGAGTGAAGCTGAAACTAAATTATAAAGCCTATTACTTAATTCCCATATTCACTCAAATTTAGGGTTACGGGGGACAGGGATGATTTCAATTTAATTTGATCTAGTATGGAGCTGGCGATAGTCATAGTAACCTAGATATTTTCTTATCTCCCTTCCTCCCTTTTCTGTCCATGACCCTGTCTTTTTATCCACTGAAACAGAAACAAGGTTGTTTTCATTTACTGCTCGCCACTGCTTAATTGCAGAAATAGTCTGCTGTTTAGTTTGCCATGATGAATGTGTGTTAACAGGCTGCTCTTCCGATGCTCCATCTGCCAGGCCATCTGAGACTTACTATTTGGAAATGGTATGGGGTTTTTTCTCCCTCTGTGATCATCCAGCTCATTTCGGCTTGTGTAATTACAACTTCAGGGTACATTTTCAGATTTCTGATTTCTGAAAAGCTTAGCAATACATGTGACTCTTTGAGATGAGCTTTATCCTTCTTGGTCTGCAATCTGGATTGTTAACATGTTGGCCTACAACAGAGCCCATATGATTACGTCCAAGCATATCGGCATCAGAGATAATAGTAGCACTAACCTTAGTCAGTAAATAATTAAGTATAGAGATACTTTGTCAGAAGCTCTCTGAAATGTTACAATTAATCACAGTTTCCTTTAACCCCATCAGCCAAACTTACCCTGAGAAATTTACTCAGAAAGTGTAAATGGTCAAATGTAAATGGTCAATTAATCAGTGGTTCAAAATGACGTTAAGTCATCTCCCAAGAGAGAGAAAAACACATAGTGAGACAAGCTTAAAGAAAGACAGACAGGCAGACAAGCAGACAGACAGGCAGGCAGATAGACAGGCAAACAGACACACATACAGGCAGGCAGGCAGGCCTCTGTCTGAGGAGGGGAACGGGAACTCCCCTGGCCAGAGAGAGGAAAGGTGAGCCGTATGATGACTATAGTGCTGGGCGATATCAGGCTCAGACGGCTTATCTACCATACTCAGTCATCCCGCGTTTAATTAAAAGCACACTGATCTTGTTCTTCCAGGGCTAGGTTCATGGGGGGTGGGGGGGGGTACACAATAGCCTGCTCAGAGGGTGCAATCCAAAGTCCATAGAGCTACACTCAGCCCTCACCTCAAGACAGAAGTGGTCAGAGGATTAAAGAGTGGAGAGTGAGAGGAAAGGAAAGTGAGGGAGGCTGGGAGGTAGTATGCGTGTGTTTTTGATGGCCGACAGGGTCTAGAGCCCCACCGTCTCGCGTGCATTCCTTTGAGCATTACAGCTATGCAGTGACTGGGATAAAGGGGCTTTACTGTGTGTGTGTGTCTGTGTCTGTGTGTGTGTGAGCGAGGGAGGGAGGGAGGGAGGGAGGGAGAACTTGTGTGTCTATTGCAAAATGGCTGTGTGTGTGTGTGCTTGTGTGTGAGTATGTCAGGGCATGTGAGCAGAGTAGAGCGGGGTGCAAACAGCAAAGGTGCGGACAGCAAAAAAGAGGAAGGGTTGCATACAGAGGTTTGTGCGAGAGGTGAATAGGGAAACACATCTGATGAGTCATCTGTTGAATGCTGTCTGATAGCCAAGCCATTAGCCATAGGTGCTTATATGGGCACACATACCAAATACTAGGTTGACATGGGACATGAAACTAAGTCAGGTTGCCATGATGCATACAAATAAGTTCAGCAAATGGGGATAACGTGACTATGCAGAAAACCAGTGGCCTACCTGAGGGCTATTCTAGCCTGTTTCATTCATCTAAAAGCAAGACCACACTGTAGCTACTACTCTGCAAAACATGATAAAATGACTCCAGTAGGGTAGGTAATCCCTCTCCATCCCCTTCAATAAAATGAACTTAGTTAGGAACAAGTAGTGTTAATAAAGATCTCCCAACCAGACGTGTTTACAGGCCTCCTGGGAAACAAGATGGACGACCCACTGCACTGACGACTTCCAGCTCTGGCTGAGGAGATTCCTTATAACCATACTTTGCTTTCACAAGGTCAACATTTATTGAAATAGATCAACGTGGACAAAAAGACAATAGATCCTTTAGCGCCTGTTGCCAGGCAACCCTTACATTTGAGAGGAGATGATGATGACAGTGAGAGGGCA
Source organism: Osmerus eperlanus (assembly GCF_963692335.1). Taxonomy (NCBI): domain Eukaryota; kingdom Metazoa; phylum Chordata; class Actinopteri; order Osmeriformes; family Osmeridae; genus Osmerus; species Osmerus eperlanus. The sequence continues at coordinate 8,489,538 of NC_085037.1, forward strand.
GAAAGAGTTCAATATTGTTTAACCACATTGACTTTTTATGAATGCCAGACCTAAAACACAATTTTACAAAGAACACTCATACTATTTCAACAACATAGAATGTACTGTCAGAGAGAATATGCTTCATTTTCGGTATCTTGGCTAATCTCAAAGTTTGACTATGACCATGCATTATGTCTAGAATTCCATTGGCAGTGATCCAATAACATTTACTTGGTACTGTAACCCAAACCTTCTGGATGTTGGATGTATACTTTTCATTTCGGACACTTATCTATAATAACCCAACCTGACCACTTACTCTGATTGTTCTTTGTCCTTTGTATAGGCTGACATGGTTCCTTATTGGAAATTAATGACACAATATTGTGAGTACAGTACATTTTATTAATTTCACATGTTTTAAAGGACACAGTACTGCTAAAGGTGCAACACTTCAAAGTACAGATTATAATGAATCAAATGTATCTGCCATTTAAAAATCTGCCAAAATAGCCATCAGGGACATTCAGAATGACAATCAAATCTATGTATTAGAATGTTTACATAAGCATAAGCAATAGTAAATGTTCTTGTAAAAGAATATATGTTTTTCAAAACAACTACTTAAATAAACTGATAGGAAACTGTTTGTTCATCCGTGATTGTACACTTACTAAAGGCACAATCCCCTAATCTTTTAATCCTTACTTCTTTGGGAAAGTTTGAACAGAGGCACTGAGGTACTGTCATATGACAATAGAACGACACCCCACTTGAGACAACATATCCATCCTGGACAAGATAAACCAGTTCTTGTGGTTTCATCAGGCTCCTCCTGATGTCTGGCTGTTCCTATGGGCTCTGGCTCAGAAGGCTTCCCAGGTCGAAGCCTACATTGTGGGCTCCACACACAAGGTACACCCAGGCTTCTGTGGGCTCCACACACAAGGTACACCCAGGCTTCTGGTCAGCCTGTTGCTCCATCTGAATGGTGACTGAGTGGAAGTTGTAGGTGGAGAAGCAGGCTTGGGTCATCTCCCTGAGAACTGGTTGGGAATCCACTGAGTCATCTATGGAGGAGGTAAAGGGAACTGACCAATCAGACGATACTTGAGACAGCACTGTGTTTCTGTCTGTGATAATGTGTGACACATTTGGGACACTTCTGGGACTCTGTGTCAACCTGAGGGAAAGCCTGAAAAACATTTTATCTATATTAACATACTACTGACACAGCAACCAAAGCCAAAACACAAGACCGTACCTATGGCCACATGAGCTGACAAGACCACCTGGTTCATGGTCAAGGCCCAGATGTGGAGGTTGTGGACAGTCTTGACCCCCTTTATTGCCAGGAGACGGTCCTTTACCTCACTGTACTTCACCCCCCCAGGGATACCTGAGGGGAGGGGTGGTGGGACGGGTGGGAGAGAGAGTAATGGGGGGATCAAAATAGAGAAGTGACAGTTAGTAGTCGAGTTGCAGTACAGGTCATGTCCACGTACAGACTTTATCAGGATACCGCGTCTCAATATGGCTAACATCAACATCTCACAGAAAAGACAGAGATACTAAGAAAAGCATGGAGAGACAGAGAGAGAGAGAGAGAGAGAGAGAGAGAGAGAGAGACAGACAGAAAGAGAGAGACAGACAGAAAGAGAGAGACAGAAAGAGAGAGACAGAGAGAGAGAGACAGAAAGAGAGAGACAGAGACAGAGAGAGAGAGAGAGAGAGAGAGAGAGAGAGAGAGAGAGAGAGAGAGAGAGAGAGAGAGAGAGAGAGAGAGAGAGAGAGAGAGAGAGACAGAAAGAGAGAGACAGAGAGAGAGAGACAGAGCACATCAGAGACTCCTCACCTTCCATCAACACTACCAGGATGTCTCTCAGGATGGTGATGGTGGTGGCCAGAACAAACAAGGAGAAGAGGAACGTACAGATGGGATCAGCTATCTTATACTCCGGCTAGAGTACAGGCAGAGAGGGAGAGAAACCTTACATTGAAATATCAATAATTATTATTTTTATATATATAACTCATATATATTTTTTTATATGTAATATTTGTTGTTTCTATTTGCACACAACGGTTAACGCCAAAAACCCATTGGATAAGAAAGCCTACAGGAAGTTGATTTGGACTTTCTGATAAAAAAAGTAGTATCCATTCCCTACAGAGCTGGCCAGCAGATGAACGTTATTGGGTAACTGAGTTGAATTGTATCAGATAGGTATGCACAATTAAGAATGTACACACAGACACCCTCCACAAGCCCCCCACAAGACACACGCATAAAACACACAGGATTTGATCTCTGACCTTAAAGAAGATGATGACAGCACTGACAAGCACGCTGATGCTCTGCAGCAGGTCTCCCAGCACGTGCACAAAGGCAGAACGCACACTGGCGTTAGCCTGGGCCCTGGCCTTCACCCCCGGCTCCGGTTTGGTCCCCTGGTGCTCAACGTCGCTGTCGCCATGGTCCCCGTGGGCATGGTTACTGTTGCCGTGGCTGTGGCCCTTGCCCTTGTCTTCTTTGGAACTGTGGCTGTGGCCGTGTCCGTGCGAGCTGCTGAGACCACCGTGACTGTGCCCGTGGCCAGACTGGTGTAAGGTCAGCGCCATTCTGCCCCCCCACAGAAACCAAACAGAACCAGATGACTTCTACTCTACACGGGCAGGGAAATCCCTGAGGACAAATCCTCTGTTACGAAACTGACTGGGTGATACATATTTGTCAATCTATGATACGCACAAACAGCATGACTTCTGCATTTGGTCAACATGTGTGATTATATGTTAAGTGTAGTACGCTGGGTGGGGGAAGAAAGGGCCCCCTCTCTTACGGCTAATAAATGGAGTGGAGTAGCGGTCATGATCGGGGGACGTTGGTTTCGGGTTCACTCACATGATGTTGGCGAGCACGGCACAGCCGGACGTGATGAGCATGATGGTGCCCTCGATGACGTAATCGTCGTTGACGATGCGCTCTATGGCCAGGTAGACCAGCACACCTGTCACCAGCCAGATGGTGAAGACGGACAGCAGAGCCCCCAAGATCTCTGAGGACACCAGAGGGAGCAGAAGAAAAGGAAAAGGGAGGGAGGGGAAAGGAGAAAGGGGCGGAGGAGGAAGGAGACATGTTTGGAGGAGACCAGTGAGACAATGACATGATGACACTCTCCGGAAACAACCCGAGGTAGATGAACACGGATGAGGATCCTGGTGAGGAAGAGGAGAGTTACCCGCGCGGTGCCAGCCGAAGCTCAGTCTGTGTGTGGCAGGTCTGGAGGAGAGCCACAGGGAGAAGAGGCTGATGATGAAGCTGATCAGGTCCACGAGTAAGTGGGCAGCATCGGTCATCACCGCCAAACTGCCCGCAAAATAACCCCCTGGAGAGAGGGAGAGAAAGAGAGAGAGGGAGAGAGAGAGAAAGAGTGAGAGAGAAGTGGCACACTGCCAAGGTGCTGGAGATGGGGGCATGGACTATACGATGATTGTGTGTGTGTCATTCTCTCACCTAGGATCTCTCCTATCATGAACACCAGGCAGATAACTGAGACCACATAGAGTCTCTTTCGGGCCTGCTTCTTCTCTTGCTCTCTGCTCTCCTGAGCCAGACTGTTGTCATGGCAATGCTTAATGTCCCCCCCATTTTTCTCCAGTCCTTCATCTGTTGAAACACTGAAATAAAGGGAGGGGGAACAACCACATAAATAAAGATCATGAGAGTCGAGTAATACCTTAATAAATCCAGGATGAAAAAATTAGCTTTTAGATTTATTGTAAAAAAATAGGTTTAAATAGCAAAGGTGTATTAACTTAGTAAAATGAATGTACTACGGTTGTGAAGCTTCTGTGTGTGCGTGTGTGTATGTGTGCCTGTGCGTGCGTGTGTCAAATTTGTAATATAGCATTGGATTATTCAATCGGATAACATGAATTTAGCTTGTTCTTCAACCCGGAGCGCAACCGGTGATGGACAACCGCTGTTGAGGTCACAAGCTTGAAGCGAGGGGAGTAGGCTACTTGAAAGGTCGATGTTTGCGCACTGCTAATACCAGACCCTTTAGATCCGTGTGTAAAGTGTTGTGTAATTCAGAATTAGACAAGGGAACGTGAGCAAAGACACAGACAAAAAAAAACATTTTGTCGGTTCAACACTAAATTAGTTTAGATATTTTAAAATATTTACAAAACTTAAAAAATACAAATAAATCCATATTAATTCAGATTTGGTCTCAGTAGGCTGGTGTGAGGATTAACCTGTGCAAAGTCCAAATAACTTATTTCATGAAGATTGTAAGAAGATACGTTGCATATCAACTGAACTAACTTGAATAGTCTAACAATTTAAATGAATACACCTAAATTATATTTTTAAAAAAACATTTATTCAACTTTACCTTCCCATGGTGATGGTATACATATTGCCTTTTTTCTCCGTAACCAGGTGACTTTTTTCTGGGTCCTTTTTTCTGAACATGATTCTCAAAGGAATTCTAAACCTAAATTAAAAAAATATCTGAACAACTACAACAAAACTAAAACAACAAAGTTGTTATCTTGATATAGTATATTAGTAGATATTAGTATATTAAAGTGTTATTTTTTGTTCCGTCCGATCATCATATCAACGTAGAGCACTTTCCTCAAGAAGGTGTGCGCCTCAAAGTGTTATTTTTGGTGTAGTCCCATCACCATGTCAATTTAGAGCGGTGTCCTCAAGAAGGTGTGCGCCTGCAAGATCCTTAATCCTTGTTTCGATTCTCTCACATGATATTTGCAAACATACAAGTTATGGAGTAGCCCAGACAGCCCAGCCAAATCGCTTGAAGCATCTCAGCCTTGTGACGAAGCACCGTGTGCAAATAGCCGCTTGCAGAACCCTGTAGCCTTCCGTTGGGGTTGACTGAAGAAAAGACCCACTGTGTAGAAAATGTAGCCATAGACAGTCCATAGGCCTACAGTCAATAGGCTATTCCTCACTGATAACTTTCTGAATGGTCAATTATCTTTCAAATGACTGTGAAATGTAAGCGATATTTAATGTAGGCCTAATTGCCTGAACTTTGTTTTAACATGTGTTACAGTTACAGTTACATGCATAAAGTCGCATGTTGGTGATTGGTGATTACTTACTTACTTACTTACTTACTTACTTACTTACTTACTTACTTACTTACTTAAATTAAGCTTTATTCCTGAATAAGCAGAGTGAATTAATAAACGACAACCACACGCATCATTCATTGTACATTTCGGACAACATTCAGAGATCTGGATTTGGAGAAAACATTTAGCAAAAGTGCCACATGAGGGCGCTGAAAATCGAATGTTCGCTTGAATTTGGGCTCAGAAAAGATACAATTGGCCAAGACTATTCTATTCAAGACAAGTCTATTCTGATTTATGATTCTCCTTTAGTTTGGTGGTCAGAAAGTGGAGGAAATTTGATTAAAAAAATATCTGTGAATGCCAATGGCATTGATATCATTTGTCTTGATTTACAACTTTCTTTGAGGCGTTGCTAGGTGCTTTCTGGTGGCAAGGGGGAGACAGTGCAGTGATGTCACATCGACGCTGCTACATTGGCTTCATCAGACCTCTCCCTTCAACTCCCCTCTTTTTCCCCCTAAAAGGGAGGTGTGTGTATGTGTGTGTGTGTGTGGTAAACAACCAGTGAAGCTGACCGGACAATGCCAAGGAGCTGACGTCAACCTCACTGCGTCACGCAAACGCCCGTCTGACGACACACACACACTGTGCCAAAGAATGGGATGTGCATGTGTGTGTGTATGAAAGGGGGAGGTGTAGAGGAGTTCCTCCTAAGTTTGAAGTCCACAGCAGAAACACTAGAGAAGGACAAGTGAAGCCAGAAGAGAGAGAGAATTCTGTAGACAACGCTGTATCTAGCTACAGCTGAAATAAACTTAGTACATACACAGGAAGTGTATCTAAAAAGCATAAGGAACCCTATATTAAAACCTAGGCAGACTTCCAACCAGGACAGTGATCTGTTGTGTGAAGAAACCAGTGAACTATACCATGACGGAGATGGTCCTGACCAGACTGAGAGACTTCTCATGTAGAGTTGCCACATTCGATGAGTCAGCCGGGTCCGGTGTGTGCAGGGACCCCCGGACCAGAGACTCGTCTCCAGGGGAGGGGGTACCGAAGGTGGGCTGTCCGACTGCAGGGGGCAGCCCCTACAGATTGGACATAGAAAGTGCACTGGCCTGGCTTCGTAGAGAACTGGTAAGCCTCACTGAGAATTTCTTCTTTTTTTTTACCAAGCTTCTACTTTCTTGGTTATGTACTTTCACTGTAAAGAGAAACCTTGTCTATTATTAAAAGGCAATGTTATTTCATATTGTATGGTTTGCTAGGGACGGTTCAATTTTATGATAAAACATCATATTCTTGTCAGTAACATAATCCATATTTGTAAAAGTGAAAATTGCTATACTTAGTGCTGTTAAAACCTAAGTTCTTTACAGCATAGTGTGTGCTCTCCTCCAGACATTTTTATTGGCTACCAGATCTTAAGGTCAAGACATCAAATCTTTTTGGTGATTCAAAACGTCATTGTGTTGGGGTGTCATGTCAGTGCTTGTGCTTTGATTAAGATGTTCGGGCTGGGCGGGCAATGTTACGATGTCACCCTCTCTTCAAGTCCTCACCCCCTTTTGTCACCAATGCAGAGAAAGCCTATTGTCAATGATTAATATATCACTTGGCATTTAGAGTCTTTGGCCAGACAGATCGCTATGGCAACCTAGTGTCCCAAGCACATAGAGCACAACAAACCCAGGCGTCAGATGGAAGGCTCACAAAGAGGCACAGTGGTGAGGGTAGGGGGTTGGAGACTGTAGGCCACTTTGACAATGTTGTTCTGGCACTAAACTGGCTCTTGGTGTTATGGGAAATTCTCTCATGGTTTAGTGGCAACCCTTGGGTTTGGCATCTTGAAGCTTGAAGGCACCAAAATCAACCTTAGTCTAATGTGTTGATGGAGGCAATTTCTCACTACACAAACACAAATTAAAAAACTCAATCCAATTACATTCACACTCTAGAGAGCAATGATTGCCAGGCTTTTAACATGATGTGATACAGGGGTCTATGTCCCCTCTTTTGTCCCTGCCCGGGTCCAGCTTCTAAGTCTAGCAGTCAGTTCCCCATTGTGCCTGGGCTGCTAGGTAGTACAAATAATGGAAACATCCACCAAGTAGAACCATTGGATCATTAGATTTCATCAAGTCTGATGGCTCTGCATTCATTGGTTGCCATGATGAAGGAGAAAGCAGAACGTTCAGAAGGAACAATAACTTGTATAGTATGTTCCAGGATAGCCCAATAGGTTCACCATTAAATGGTTGAGAGTTTGGTTTGCACTGATTGTAAAAAGGGCACACACGCACACAAACACACACACAAGTTAAGTTTAGCCAAGGTGATGGCGGTGGGGGGAGGGGTGCAACCTTTACTCAAAGGAAAGTTCATGTTTCTTCTTCTTATCCGTGCTTTAACAAAAGATTGGAAAACCAGCCTCTTTCAGCGCTAGCCCAGTCCTAGCTCAACGCCGTAATTAACGTGGAATGAAATGCAGATTGGCAGAGATGTTTCTTTGTTCACACATTCCTCTTTCCTGGGACAAACTAGAACTCTGAGTGTGGTGAAACTCCGAATATTCTATTCTCACAATACAGGCAATTAAACTGCCTCTCATAAAAAAAAAGACAAGAAAGACGCTTTGGTAAATGTACATTAGCATGTGAAAGACACAGCCCTGCAAGTGAAAAAGTTTGAACACAGGTTATGTCACATCGAGGACATGAACTTCATCAGCAAAATGATGCCAGAGCCGCTCTGAAGTAGAGATGTTTCTTCATGGAGAACAGCAGTTTTCTTTGTCTTAATCAACTATGTTAATTTGACAGATGAACCTGCGTGTGTGCGTGTGTGTGGATCGTGCTGTGTCAGAGCTGACGTGCAGTATCTCCACTCTCCTCAGATGGAGATGCGTTCTCAGGACCAGGCACTGATCCGGCAGCTGATGGATCTCCACACTGGCATCCAGGAGCTCAAGCTGGAGCTGTCAGAGGAAGAGGAGGAGCCAGAGGAGGAAGAGGAGGAGCCAGAGGAGGAAGTCTGCTCGGACTCAGGGAGTGAAGCAGGGGCCAGTAGCTATTATACAAGCTCGGGTGAAGTCAGCTTCTCGTCCTGTCTATCCACACGTATGACCCCACCTCCTGTTACTTCTCTACCCAGAAGGCTTTGCAGCAGAAGGAGCTCAATACCTTAATCCATCGAACTGTATCAACAGTAACAACAAATGTCAATGTAAAGGGAATTGGAGGCTTCCCAGTCTAATCCCAATGTCATCTACTGTACAGTCACATCATGGTGGCATTGACAAAACTCTCACACAAACATAAAGTGACTGTGCCATATGCTGTTGGTCATTGTTTTAATCTGTCGGTAGATAGGCAGGCAGACAAATCTTAAAATACAAATAATTTGTCAAATTTCCTAAAAGATCATAAAAATGTTCACAATGTACACAATCTGAACGAAACGAAGGCTATTTTCTGATTATTTAAGGTTATTCACTTATAAACTTTTCATTGTAAATCTTGTGGCAGATATTTGTCGAGAATATTATGGCCCAATGTTTTTTAACAAAGCTGTTTTAAAATGGCTGCTATAGAATAGAATATCACAGTTTTTAATCATAGGCATAGTTTGACTAAGGGCAACCCTAATTGCCTTTGAGGGAATAGTCAATTGTGTGTGTGTGATGGTGTGTTAGACTTTTCCTGAGAAATGGCTAATAGTGTTCCCACTAAATGTAAAATATGTAGTCTAACTTGTTGGATAAGACCAACAGGAGGCAGTTCAGATGAGAACTGTTTACTGTAATATCCTGTGCATAATTCCTCGTTCCTGTAGTCCTTACAACCCCATGCTTGGGTGTGGATCCTGACTGACACTACAGTGTGTCTCAGTGAGTGAATAGGCCTCCCTGGTGGTGACTGCAAGTGGAATGCCCCCTCCCCCCCCCCCCCCCCCTACACCGCAAGGACATTTGAGAAGGTATTTTCGCAGAATGAGAAAAAATATGTTTATATATCTGTCCTTATTATGGAGCTTACGTTTCTGACAGGTACTGTAAGTACAAACAGTATGTCATCCCCAATAAAGAAAATAAAACCAAAGTGATGTACACAGCCCATTTATTCACATCTGTAAAAAGCATGTCCTCAAGCCATTCCATTCTTGTGGTACTTAAAGACAGTTAGAAGACATTTACATTTAGTCATTTAACAGACGCTCTTATCCAGAGCGACTTAAAGTAAGTACAGGGACATTCTCCCCGAGACAAGTAGGGTGAAGTGCCTTGCCCAAGGACACAACGTCGTTTTTCACAGCCTGGAATCAAACCAACAACCGTCTGATTAATAGCCCGACTCCCTAACCGCTCAGCCATCTGACCCCCCTGAATACAATACATACGTGGAAAGCCATATCACAAATCCAAGTGTTGGTTTATTCTCCATTAAGCATAGCACAACCATGCTAAAGGACATGGAACACCATACACATTTGTATGCAAATTTCATAGGCACTCTGTGAGATGGAAGGTTATTGCAATCAGTCCATACACAAGCCAATGAAGGGCTCCAGATATGTGACCAATGTATCACACATGCAGTGAGTGCGACCTTTGACTGTGGTATCATTCCATCCATCGATGCCACGTTGATATAAAACACTTCTATGGATTTCCACTAAAGAATGTCCCAGTCCCATCATGGGCTCCAGTAAGTTAGGTCCACTCAGTCCCCACTATGGGAATGTTCCTCAGAGCAGATGCAATTTGGCAGGGGGAGGTCAGTGGTGTTCCTCCTCCTTTGGCTCCAGAGCCCCAGACATACAGATACTTTCCCTCCTGAGTCTCTGGATCTCCGTGTTGAGGCCCAGGAGTGTCTGGGCTAGCTGCCGGTCCTGGGAGCGCATCTCCAGCTGCATGGTTGTGACAGGAGGAGGTATCAGTGACTCGGACCCAACACACCCAAAAGCAGATGGGTTGACAAGCACATGGGCACACACTCAAACACATGATAGTCACAGGCACAATGGATTTACAAACAAACAGAAAGGCGTACATTGAATGGGTTGTCTGTAGGAATCTATACACCTACCAGTTCAGACCTCAGCCAGGTTATAGCTCCATCTATCTTCGCTCTCCTCAGCTCTTCGTTGGCTTGGTGGCTCCTGTCGATGCTCCTGATGGGGCCAGCACGAGGACCAGACCCCGAGACGTCGGCAGGGTCCCCCGTCGTCCTGAAGGCGTCAATCAGTTTGTTCTTTATGTTCTCCAGAACCAGCGAGGACAAACTGTCCTCACTGTGACTGTCCCTGTTCATGCTGCGTGTGTGGGTGTTAGTCCTTGTCCTCTGTGTAGAATGACGTTTCTTTCCTCTTAACACCTGCTGCCTTCCTTTCTTTCCTCCTTTCTTTTGCTCTTCCACTTGTTCAGCTCGACATGGCCCTCTGTTCTCTTTCTGTGTGTCCTCCCATCCAGTCTCTCTCTCCTCCTTGTCTCAGTTTGTTGTAGGTATAAGACTGCTGACTTTCAGCAGAGGTTTGTGTGCTCTTTTCCAACAGCCCAGCTCATCCCATTCCCTGCGTAGTGTGGGACCAGGCAGTTTTGTTCCTGTTACTATGGAAAACCAGCCCTCCACCCGCCTGCACCCCTCCCTTTGGTAACCCCAATAAGAATGGTGGAGGATCTTGGACAAAGACTATTGTTGCCTCCAAAAGAACTGAAAAGAGCCCCCCATTCACTCTCTCCTTCAAATCCCGCCCCCATAGACTTTTTGTTTGAGAGGTGCAGTGCAGCTCCTAGTTCTGCAGTAAAGACCAACTTGTGTGTGTGTGTGAATGAATGAATGTGTGTGTGAAATGTATCAAACCTCAATGGCTGACAATGAAAGTCCTCAACAGGACTCTAATGCCCTCTAGAGACAGGCAAGTTGCTCAGAGACACACAGACACAGAGGCTTGGTGTGGTCCAATTGAGAGCCACAAAGGCCATCCAATAGAGAAATGTAGACAGGTCCTTTGTGTCAAAAGTAAGTCCACTCCCTTTGGAGATCCTGGATGGGTTTTTGGCATAGTAGCACAGTCATTCTTGACTTTTCAATAGTGATGACACTGAGTCCAGTGTATTCTCTTTCCTGACATATATAGGACAGAAAGGGGTTTCTAGGAGACACATTTGGAAGAGCACTGGAATAAAGACTGTTTCCCAGGGCAGTTCTCCTCAGTAAGGAAGTATTTTCAATCATATGTCTATTTTTTAAGCTTGATAAAAGAGCTGAAAGACACAAATGGAGAAAACAAAAGAAGGATATTAGAATCCAGGACAAAGAAAGAGTTTAGGCACAAATGGTGATATGGTCAAGATAGTGTTGCCTGTGTAATTCCCTTATCCGCTGGAAAACACACATTCAATCTAAATTATGACAGACTCCATAGATATCCCCATACCCAACTGCTCCTGGCAACTCAGAACTGTCCTTATAACCCATCCGAGGGGCTCCCTATTGGCTTATTTTGGCAACTGTAAAGACTGTAACAGCAACAGATGCCATGACACGGTGATTATTGACAGGTTTGAGTGATGCACTTGGCTGCCTCCTAGTGGTATTTTGCAGTGAAAGCCTTGGTGGACACAGCCACTTTCATGCACCTGCAGTTAGGGTGTCTCTAAAGCAAGATCAAATGAACCAATACAGCAAGAAACAGGAAATATGCTGATAGCTAGTGTACTTTCGTTTGATTTTTTTTGTTGTAAATCCTAATATTAATTTTAATATTAATGGGAGTTAGGTGGCTGAGCGGTTAGAGAATCGGGCTATTAATCAGAAGGTCGCTGGTTCGATTCCCGGCCATGTAAAATGACGTTGTGTCCTGTCATTTATCAGACGCTCTTATCCAGAGCGACTTACAGCAAGTACAGGGACATTCCCCCCGAGGCAAGTAGGGTGAAGTGCCTTGCCCAAGGACACAACGTCATTTGGCACAGCGGGGAATCAAACCGGTAACCTTCAGATTACTAGCCCGACTCCCTAACCGCTCAGCCACCTGGCTCCCGGGCAAGGCACTTCACCCTACTTACCTCAGGGAGAATGTCCTTGTACTTACTGTTAGTCGCTCTGGATAAGAGCGTCTGCTAAATAACTAAATGTAAATGTAATGTAATTTGACACCGACCAAACAATAAGTTACGGCTCCAATAAATACAGTGGAAAGCCTCTAGCCTATGATTTGATTTTTCAGCTAATATCAAAAGATAACCGACGATACGACATATTATGTAGAATTATACACACAATGTGCAAACATTCAACAAAACACTTCTTCCCCCCAAAATGTTTTAATTACTTCCGATACGAAATTGACCGCGTGACATGTTAGACCAATCCACAGGCTCTTGCACTCTTTATAAAGCGATCGACCTCCTTTTCCGGTCTCTCTCTTCTCCATGTGACATGAAGTTGGTCGGTAAGTAAAGCGTTAGCATGAGTGAAATGTGTATTTTTATATACGTGTACGTAAATATTAGTGCTTCTATACGCGCGAGTTATCGCTTTTATGCTGAGTTTATGGATGCGGATTGAGTTCTTTAAAAATTCCGTATATACTTGAACATAACTCCACGTGGGCTATAAATCACGTTGCGGCCCTTATCGAAGACGATTCAGTAAGCTTGATTTTCTTGAATCGGTCAACAAAGGAGCCAACAGTATCATCTTTTGCCGACGGTCGCTGTGTAGTTAACATGTACCTTTTCAGCAACATATTGGAAAAGAACACTTAACCCGTAAACAAATCTGCTAGGTGGCCTGTTACTGTAGCTACTTGGCTAATCATCACCATTCTCTTTCAGGGGGTACGGGAGTATGTACGTCAAGTCATTGCCAAATGGATGTACTGCTTCAACCAACAGGTATTTGACGTACACATTTCATTGACTAGGCACCTATCGAAGCCGTTCATGTTATCTCGTAGCAAAGAACGGTCAAAAGGATGCCAAAATGATAACTTTCACCGACGGTCGCTGTTCAGTTCTATTGTAACTGTCTCAGCAACATTAAGGGGAAGGACACTAATATTGCCGTGCCTGGTTCATAATGTCAAATGCAGCGTGTATTGCTTGTTATATTCCTTTGTTTCCTTTTGTAGACCTAAGAAACCTTGATCCGGCTTGAGTTCAATTCTATGAAACTGAGGACATTATCAAGGTATGATTATCTTAAATTGCTGCACACTTCAGACTGGCTGTGATGACACACTTGCCCTCACTGAGAGCTTGCTCTATTATGAGAACCCTTAGTACTCTACTGAGCCATGTCTAGAAAATGAATACATTTGTTGTTCACTAAGCCCAAAAGAAGGCATTACATTCTCTTACTTGAATGTTTCTCTTGCAGGATCAGTGGATACAATGGGACGACCCAATGGATTTTAAGGTAAAATCCAGACTGTTAACTTGTTTTTTGCTGGCTATGATGACACACTTGCCCTCACTGAGAGGATTGCCTCGATAATGAGAATTCTTATGTACTCTTCTGAGCCAACTCGTATCAGATGACCTCTATATATATACATGCATATTAAGTAATCACAGCCCTAACATGTGTCTTGTATTCCATTAGTGATGCCATGGAGACAACCCCGTCCGCTGCCATGGATTTGGACTGGGCTGAGACGGAGGACGGAGGACTGGGTAAGTCGAAACAGCAGGGTCTCTGGTAGCCTCCCTACCTCATGGCAGCATGCAATCCTAAGGACCGGAGCTCTCCTGTAGCCCCTGGTTCTCCAAGTGCATGCCAGAGCAACGGGGAGTCTTTGACTGTCACGGCCTTCCCGTGCCTTTGGCAGTCACTCTACTGTCCAACACGCTTGTGCAGAACCAGATTGTGGGGTCCATTGTTGTGGATGTGTCTACTTTGCTTGCTAACGTGTTTGGTTTTGCCCTTCAGGCTCCTACCCGAGGGTCCTTCATGTGGTGGAATCTCTTAGGCCTTAAACAGGTATGATCACATGTTTGTGGTGTCAAGTGTGTTTATGGTGGTCTGTGATGATACCCTATTATTGTGACTGTTGGATGAAACATGCGGATATGGGACTGAGATCAGGGGTGCCCTGATGCTGCATTGTCTTGCTGATGGGGGAGATTTTCATGTTCCATCATCCCTTCCAGGTGTGACGTTCTGACCTGTGGCCTGTGCTGGGTTCAGATTGATGGCAATTTGAACATGTTTAATAAATGAACCTAAACAACTATGCTGGTCATCTCTTCACTGCAACATGCTGTAATGTAACCTAGTGTGTGGGTAACTGGTGCTTTTTAATTACTAATACTTTGACAAATGCAGGTGTGAGACTTGATTTGTTAATATAGACGTTCTATAGACCTCTTTTGGAACGGAACACCCGTGTCCCAACTGGATGCGAGCGGCGACTATTGTTGCATCGGATGCTCTGTCTACACTGAACGTCAAACTATGACTAGATGTGCTATAGAGCTTTCAACGCGAGCGACAAATGGAAACTGTCACAAAATAGTGACGATAAGTAGACTTTTCTTGAATACATTTCTGCAACATGGTTAAATAAATCTACAGCTTACTGGCTATTAGGGGTGGGAATCTTTTGGTCTTGGTCACGATTCAATGTATGCTTACACATTGTTGTGGGAATCGATGTGAATTGCTAGAAGACAATCGCGATTCATTGTAAATTGATTTCCACCCCTAGTGCCAATGTACATATTAACAGAAACAAAACCATAATGGAGTGGGTTTCCAAATTTATTGTCCTGATTTATTAAGCATTAGCTCAACTTACATTTTACTGCATGGTCCTTTAACTCAGATACATATTTACATAAGGCAGCATTAACTGGCACATGTAAAGTCAACTTGAAATACTTAGACTAATTTCATGGCAATCATGTAAATGAATACAATGAGTACTGGCAACAGTGTTAGTATGGCTTAACCTGCCAGGTCAGGAGCATTAAAAAATACAAATCCCTGTGAGTAGTTCAGGTGAGCCTGGTTAATTCAGTCCTGTTCATGTGTTTACATCACCTGAACACTTAAATTGGCTAAAGATATGTAACCTCATCCAGTAAAATATACATGGAGCTATAAGGCTTGGCACTCCTATTTCATCTCCCGGGAGATTGAGGTATCTGGGATGAAGTTGCCCTCAGAGTCTGGACTGCTGCTGCCGCTGTGGTCACTGTACGTGTCCCTATGGAGGGGGGGGGGGGAAGAAGGGAGAACGTTACACCTTATTTCACCCAAGCTCTTCTACAGCATTCTGTTGTGCCTTAAACAGTCAACATGGTGAAACAGGATCTTAAATTTCATAACTACATTCGAGTTTGATGTCATGCAAGTATTTGATTATCTGATTCACTACCCACACACCAGCTGTCTTTTTTGGGAGTTATTCATCCATTTATGGGCATCTTCCCATAGAACTAAAACAGGGCAACATGTTTTCCCACACAATGTCCCCACCAAAAGGCATTCAAATGCGTAAATGGGGATCCCTGGGCAGTGGAAACGAGCACGGAAACTGGAATAATGTACGCAGCGCACAACGTAGGGGTGGTTACCGTGGAGACAGGCGGCAGTTCTTCTGGAGGTAGCCCTGCAGCTTCCCGGACGCAGCCAGCAGCAGACCGAAGTACGGTGGGGAGGGCTTTATGGGGCGGGACGTGAACTCAGGGTGGTACTGGACCCCCACAAAGTACGGATGTTCTGAGGAAACGTGAGGGAAAGACGAGCATCTTACCGGAATCCCAGTCTCCATGTGACCTTGCAGTCTTACATGGTCATTTATCCGAAAGAAAAATGTTAAAGTGTTATTCCGGAAATAAATGAACTCACCATCCAGCTCTATGATCTCCATCCTCTCTCCTTCCACATCTTCCCCTACGAAGTGGAGGCCCTTTGCAGCAAAGTGCTGCTTCAGCTCTGGGTTGACCTGTGCAAGGGGGCCAACACGATCACTAACCACAAAGGCCAATTGAAAAGAAATAGCTAGGCTCAACCAAGAGGTCTAAAACCTATTATAGTGCAACCAGATTTTAAAAAATCAAACATTTGACCTATTCACAAACCTCAAATCGGTGTCTGTGTCTTTCATCGACATACTCAACATCTCCGTAAAGCTTTCCTGCAATGCAAAGCCACGCAACCATTCAGAGAGCTCGTTCATTTACGCCGTCATTACAATGTCACATGGTGCCAGTTGCTCTTACGCAATATGCTGTTGGTGCTCTTGAAGATGGTCCGTCTCTTTCCAAGCCTCATGGTCCCACCCATTTGGCCAGGATTGTGTTCTGGCATCTCAATCACCTGGAACGATCAATAAGGAACCGGTTTGACGATCAACAAGACCTGTCATTGAAGCACAAATCTGTCCTGTGTTTGAGAGATAAGACCTACCACTGGGTGCTTAGATTCTGGGTGAAATTCTGTGGAGTTGGCATCTGAGGGAAAACACAAAAAAAAATTGTGACCTATACCATACCTGTTTTATGACCATCAAGAACCACTGATGGATGAATTATCTGTAGAGTGTGTGTATTTGAAAAATTGACCATACCTTTCCAACCCAGAACATCCCTGGCAAACTCACACACGGCCAGCTGCATACCCAAACACACACCTGCCCAAAGAGAAGAATCAGCTGTGGGGTCAACGATGCTGGCACCATGGCTTGAGATAATGTGTCAACATGCAAAAAAACAGCATCTCTTCTATTTTGGTTCTCCATAATCGCATTAAAAGTCTTAAGTCGGTTGCTGACACAACATCGCCTGTTGTTGGTACCTAGAAAGGGTTTCTTCTGTTTCCTGGCCCAGTTGATGGCGTGGATCTTTCCCTCGGTCCCTCGGACACCAAACCCCCCCGGAACCAGAATACCACTAGGCAGGCAAGACAACAACAACACAATGTCACAACGTTATTCTGCCTCCCCATCTGTGACCTCTTCAATGGAGCTGGTGTACTCTCCCCTCCTTCCTAAACTCACTCTGCACTGCAGAGCTTCTGCCACGCCTCATGGTACTTCACTGGCTCCTCCTGCAGCTTTTCTGGCTCCAAGTCTGCAGAGTCTACATACTAACCGTGAGAAAGAAAGAGACCAAGAGGATCGAAGGGAAAGAAAGATAAGGGAGAAGAAGAAAAAAAAAAACTAAGTGGGGTTGCTAGTTTTAGCTGGCGACACCATCTGGTGTGTAGCTTGCGGTTATGTAATTGATGTCTTGTTAAGTAGTTGAATATGTATGCATACTCATGAGCATTTCTCAATCTCTGCAAAGGATCACCCAAAACAAACTCCTGTTTATGGTCAGAACAGTGTTGGTAGATGGTTACCTTGACCTCCAGTTTGTGGCTGATGGCTAGAGCTGAGTGCTCCAATGCTTTGATAACTGAGGCGTAGGAGTCTGAGAATTTGGTGTACTTCCCCACGAGTGCTATAGAGCAGTGTTCCAGCAATCTGTCTGATCTAGAAAGAGGATGACACACACTTTTTATCTACAGCTACGCCCTCACAGAATCCACCAGACGGTGGTAGGGCTGCATTACAGAGTATGAGACATCAAATTGAAGAAGTGGCATTTAACAGCAGAGATTTATTCAAAAAAACAAAAAATGGCAAACGCATATAGTCCTGGAGGCTGGTCCACGTCCACCCACCTGTCTGACATCTCCTTCCACTTGGTGAGCATCTTCCTGGGCCGCGTCTCGATGGGCATCTCCAGCCTGCGGGCGAAGTAGCCCACCACACCCTGGTCCTCCAGCAGGAGGGGCACCCGGTAGATGGACGACACGTCATGGACACAGATCACCTGGGAAAGGAGGGAGACCGCAGATGAATCAAACAGTGTTGTGTTCATCCACCATATCCAAAGTATGCAGCTGAACGGAAAGGCTACGGTACCTGTTCTGGTTCCACGTGGCAGAACATGGAGATCTTCTCTTTGACCAAGTTCTCCAGCGGAGTGGAACAGCGACACATGATCTGTTGGAAACACGGTTCTATTAGCCGGGCAATCTTTGCCATAGACTCTACGCCAGCGATGGCAGAGGAAGTCATGATGAGCGATGTAAGATCCAGTTGGAAACCTCACCAGATCGGGGGACAGGCCCAGTCCTCTTAGCTCCCGGACACTGTTCTGGGTTGGCTTGGTCTTCTGTTCTCCTGTAGCACTGGGCTAGAACACCCCCCGACAGAGAGAATAAATGCATTGGCACTGTGTGCGCACATCAAAAAGCATATACCACTTGCTGAATGGCTACTCTAGAGACTGAAAGAAGTGTGTGTTTGCGTCTGTGTGTGTGAGGGTTTATATTCTAGTACAGTCTTACCTGTGGTATGAGACTGACATGGATGTTGCAGAAGTTCTCTTTCTTGACCTTGAACTGGAACTGTCTAAAGGCTTCGATGAAAGGCATGCTCTCAATGTCCCCTACAGTGCCCCCTAACTGCAGAGGCAAAAAAAAAAATGGTGAGTGAAGTCCCAAAGACAGACAGCGTCTTAAATGTTGAGTGACATCCAGCTTGATATCTCCATTCATACAAGTGGCAGTGTAAGAAAAAAAGGGGGCGTTTGTGTTGTGTTACCTCTATTACACACACTTGGGGTTCCATGTCGTCATCATCCACAGGTATCTTGGCCTGGCGCATCACCCATTCTTGGATGGCATCTGTGATGTGTGGCACCACTGCATTGACGAAACAAAGGCGGCCGGTTCATCATCTCAATTCAATTAGCTTCATCAGTATGTATCAGAATGGCATACAATACATTTCTTCTGACCATTTCAACTCTGTCTGCATTCAATGTGCCTAAAGTATGTCTTATTTTTCATCACCTTTGACAGTACATCAATACATGCGTTTTTATTTTTTCGTTTTTTTAATTTTGCTATGACTGACTGCAGTATAAACTCAAACCCATGATCATTTAATAAAATTTTTTTTTGAAAAAGAACAGCATAACTACTGTTCCTCAGGAAGGAGAAGGCTGCCTCACCTTGTACAGTCTTGCCCAGGTAGTCCCCCCTCCTCTCCTTGTTGATGACTGACTGGTAGATCTTGCCGGTGGTCAAATTGTTGTCCCTGGTCAGCCGGATGTCCAGGAAGCGTTCGTAGTTCCCCAGGTCCAAGTCCACCTCCCCACCATCATCCAACACAAAAACCTCCCCTGCGAGGCATCATAAGGTGACATTGTTCAATATCAAACCGTGACAATAATATTACATAAAACAAAAGATTGAAAACGACTGCTTTGAGGATACAAACCCACCATGTTCATACGGTGAGAAGGTCCCAGCATCTATGTTGATGTAGGGGTCGATTTTGATTGCTGTGACATGCAGGCCACAGGACTTGAGGATTGTTCCAACACTGCTGGCAATGATTCCTTTGCCAATACCAGAGATTACTCCACCAGTAACCAATATGTATTTCATATTGAGGTGTGCTGTAAAAGTTGAAGAAGAGGTTATTTAAAAGCTTAAAAAATAAGTTATATTCTTGTTGCTAGGTAGTTAGTTGGGTTAACTTTTAAATACATAAAATTGCTTGGATAAAGAGTTAAATTAATACAAATTAACAGGGGAACAGCGACATGACGAAACGCCTAATCATTACAGAAATTAGATTGCTTATGATTAAAAAGTATGTACGCTAGTTTGGTGATTTAAAACTACAAGGACACATTTATCCAGGCAACCTTAACTGAGCCAGCTAGCTAGCTAAGTCCCTAGCCTATTCAGTCATAGCTCTATGCATTGCATGTTTACTAGCTAGTTAGCTAGCAGGGTAGTTAAAAACAGCACGCTTACTCACCAAATTAAAATGATTATCAGAACAGCTTTACAAATCGGCAATTTGTTTTAAAAAAGTTTGATATTTAATACCGGACGCTTTGTTGTGCCTCACCATCCAGCTATTCTCAACACGTGTTGGTTGACCAATCATCACCAACGAGCATGGTGTTTCACACATTCCCAGCGATTGCTCGCCTGCTGTCGTGAAAGTAGCCGCATTAGGCCGTAGACATTTTTCTACATAAAAGTTTACAAATGATAACGTCTAATATAAGTTAGCGTTGGTTCAGCCATTTTCCTTCGATAACAATTGAAAGTGACAGTCATTCCACAATTATACATTATGGTATAATATTTGTTGTAATGTTCAATTTATTAAAGTGTGTGATAACACAAGATGCACTCTTATTGTGAAATATCGTGTGTGATTGCGTCGTGCTTCACGCTGCAAGTCGTGGGCACCAAGTATGCGTAATATGTGTGCATGCTAGCCCACACCGAGATTTCATGACGTGTGTGAAGTGACGGTACAATCAGTAATTATCCAGCAGGTGGCGATCAGACTCCATCATGAATTCAGAGCACCTTGATTTACAGTAAAATAGCCATACATTGCTACTGATGACAGTGAAAAATATTCTGCCAATGGGTGCCAAGCTGAGAAATAAATACCCCAAAGGCTGCACATCGTTTTAGATGTTCTCCACTCTGGACTTTTTAGCTGTCTCTCCATTTTAAATGACAACACAATTATTGTATTGTTTTTAGATTAGTTTAATAACACAAACAGGGGTTGCATCTTGCTTTTATATTGATAACCTCTTTGAAAAACCATTGGACGTGTGATGTCATATTTGAAAGGATGTATTTATATATGCTGAATATACTGTATACAGTATACATATGAGCACACAGTCTAGCTCTAACAGATTAAGCTCAGATGGATATAGGGTAGGGGGAGCCACAAGTCTTAATCTCTATCTCAAACATTAACACACATCAAACCTTCACAATCAGCAGGTGCAGTCTGGATACAAGTATGTGTTTGAGGGAGTTAATTTCAGACCTTAAAGAGCACAAGACAAAGGTCAGCCTCTCTTGTGTAATGAACTGGCCAGCCAGCCCTCTGTGCCGTGACCCACCGAGCAGGACAGAGGCCAGCTTGTCCTCCTTCCTCCGCAGCTGACGGACCAACTCATACGAGCACCAGTGTCTCACATGGTGTCCTCTGACAAATAATCACTCTGTTTGTTGCGCATGTTGATCTGACGTGGGCTGGGTTCTGTACTCTGTCGGGAGAAGTTGGTGTTTTTTGTTGTTGTTGTTGTTGTTGTTGTTGCTGATGTGGCTTTGCAGGATGACAGAAAGAGGGACAGGAGTCATGAACTGACAGACGATGACTCAGAGCGAACAGGTCGGACACTCTTACTGTACTGTCTGTCTGTTCTCTCCCTGTCTCTGGCAGAACCTCAGCCATTACACAGAAACGCAGCTGCCCTCAGGCAGACATAACACAATTTTAATTCATATCTAACCAAGGTTGTGATTAAATTAGTGTCTCAGGGCTGGCCCCTGCCTCCCCAGCCAGCCATTTCCTCTTAATAGATCTGGAGAGGAAACAGTGGCTGCCAGGACCAGCCCAACAGACCCGCTCAGAAGTGTGCACATGGATGATCCTGTTGCATGCTTTCTTCTATCCATGTGACGTCTCGTGCTCTTTTCCAGGAAGCAACGCATCTGTCGGTTAACATGTGTCTATTTCCCAGCCCCATCCCTTCAGCAACCATTCATGGAACATGTAAATGCATGTTAAGTCAGTCAAAGGTCATTGTCAATCTGACTGCCCATATTTAGATTTCCATTTTTTATTTATGCACTGTGTGATAGGAGCAGGGACTGGCCAGGTTTTGATTGGCAGGTTCTCACTCATGTGCAGTGTGCCTGAAGAGGAACTCAGGTCTGATAGGTGGAACCTCCCCCATGTTAAGTAACAGCAGAGGGGTTAAACCATCCCCAGGCTGGGCAGGCTCTGCTCTGCTGTGGATTACCTTCACATGCATTTCTTTGGGTTTACAAAAGACTGGGGTGGAGTTTCTGAGGGGGGATGGGGCCTCTATTTCCCTCTCTCTCCCTCACGCTACCTTTCTTGCTCTCTCCCTCTATTTCTCCATCTTTCTCTCTGATCCCCCCCCCCCCCACCCCCCGACCATGTCTCTCTTGTCTTTTCCATGCACACTCACATCAGCGCGATGACACACAAGTGTCATGCGTCGAAGGGGCGGCCATCACATTTGATCACATTTTTTTCTTGTTCTTCCATCAATGTAGCAGCCATAAGATCCCAGAGCTTCTGAGAGCCACGGGAGGGCAGACGTTGTCACGGGGGTGTTTGTGCGCTCCGCTCGCCACTCCGCCGCTCTGACTTTTATCTCATTTAATTATGCTGAGAGGATGACATTCGAGTAGGAGGCTTTTTGTTCATGCTGAGATAGGGGCACTGTCGTTTGGGAGCATCAGATTCCCCCCTCCCCTCCTTTCCGCTGGCTCAATGCAGGCCCCACCATCTCCCCGCTCATCCATTGGCTAATTACATTAGCTATCGTTGCCCCCCCCCCCCCCCCCCCTCACTTCCGTTGTGACTGTGGAACAGCTGGGATTGTTCCTGGAGTTCGAATACTGGGAACCATGAATCAAACCCCTCCAGGTGCCACACACTGAAAGAGAGAGAGAACAACGATAGCAAGGACATAGAACAATAACAAATACCCCCTCCCTCCCAGACCCTCATTCATATCAATGTCACCTGCTGTAGATGTTCCCATTCCCCTCAATTGTGTTTTGTGTGTCTGGGAAAGCACCTAAAAAATGCCTTTTATTGTCATTTTAATTCTCCTTTGTGGATGATGTTTCTGTCGCGACACAGAGTGACATCACTGGCCCTGACACCTGCTTGTGTGTCCTCGTTGCTTCGTCTGACCGTGACCATGGTGGGCCCAGAGCGTGTCTGTCTGCGCCTGCCGGCCTGGCCTGGGCGGCATGTAGCTGGCGAGGGGAGGCGTCGAGGACATCAAACCCACCGGAGCCCGCCTCCACGTCTGCACGACCCTGCAGCAGACAGCCGAAGGACGAAAATCCGTCATTGGTGTTTCTGCACCGCAAAACATTGTTGGAGAGACGCAAGGAAGGTTCCAGTGTGGTGTGTGGTGTCTCACACTCTGGCTGTGGGTTTGACTTGGTGGCAAAACCACCAATTGTTTCTGTCACAAGATTCTTCATCCATTCACTGTTCCTTTTCAGCCTTATCCCAGTCTGTTCTTTCTCTGAGAGAAAGAGAGAGAGAGAGAGAGAGAGAGAGAGAGAGAGAGAGAGAGAGAGAGAGAGAGAGAGAGAGAGAGAGAGAGAGAGAGAGAGAGAGAGAGAGAGAAAGAGATAGGCAGATGTGTGCTCTCTAACAGCTGGCTGACTGACCTCCCGGAACGCTAGCTGGCCCACATGAATGCAACGCAGTCGTTCACAGATGTTTTCTCAGCCATCGTTTTGGTGAGTCCAAAAAAATGGCCGCGCCAACCACTGACAGTAACCACAACCATTCAATCTGGGTGGGTGAACTCTATTTGCAGCCATAAGGGTGTTCCTACCAGTCTCAATAATCAGTTACTAAATAATCACCCCATATTATAACAGGGTGGATTATAACACCCATTGCTTTCCTCGGCTGCTTAAATCCGCCTCCTTCTCCACTTCTCTCAGCGTGGCTTAATGATGCGTCCGTATGCAGCGGGCTCCAGGTCACATGGTTCGGCTGTCCAGCAGGCGGCCGGGGGTAGGGAGAGCAGAATCACATGTTCACCCTGGAATGTCAGGCTGTGTTGAAAGAGGACAGGAAGCACACAGACATCAGTGTGAAAGCAGCCGGCTAGGGTCATAGCTTAACTGAGGCCGGACTGGCTATCTTCCCACCCAGGCCAGATACGGACACAGGGAAAACATACGTGACTGTAGTTTGAAAATGTTGTTTTTTACGGGGTATCTTTAGGTGTAGTGCCGCTCAATGGAGAAAACAGTTGTTCTGTGTGGTGTAATAATTCCTGACGGTTTAGACCGTAGCTCTTCTCAGAAGCCCAGGAGCTTTTCTCCTCATGAATGTGGGAAGGAACTTTTTAATCTAGCCTAAATCACTCTATTTCATTAAATAGCTGTACCCGTTTTCTAACTGTTTCCAACCCCACCCCCCCTCTCTTCATTGCCCCCCTTTGGCAGTTATGTGCTTCAAGTGCCCTTGTGACGCTAGTCTTTGAGGAGCCCAGTGAATTAGTTGTATAATTATCTGTTATGTAACTGAGTGAATTAGGCAGGAGATATGTTTAAAATGAGGGCACGGATTGGTGGCGGAGAGTACTGTGTTCCAGCTTCGCCTTGCACAGTGGTGGGGGAGGGGAGTTGTGTGTGTGTGTGGTGTGTGTGAGTGGTGTGTGTGTGCATGTGTGCAAGACAGAGAGAAGGAAACAGTAAAGAGAGAGAGGGTGCTAGGAAGAGCCAGGGTGAAATAGAGAGATGCAGGATAAAGGAGGGATGTCTGTGCATAGCCATGGTGTAACAGTATGAGTCATGATTGAACTGAGGGACATGTGGCATGAATCCTCACAAACTAACTAAATCGAGACACATCCATCTCACACTACAGCTCCAAGGTACATGTCACAAGGCACAATCAGTACACACGCTGGACCAAAAGTGAAAAGTGAAAGTGAAAAGAGATCTGATGTAGCATGCGTTTGAGCAGATTATATAGCCTTAACAGTAATCAGTTGGCTGGGTGGGGGCAGGGCGGGTTCAATGTTACACTCCTCTGACCAGCACACAGTATGATTGGCCCTCGAGGATTACCAAGAAGGAACTAGCAAATGTAAACAAGTAGGAATTGATTATTAGATCCTACCTTTAAGGTATGCAATTGGAACAATGACGCTACAAATGTTTGAGATTGTATGAAGCTTTCTGAAAACACACTACAACTCATAACAACTTGTGTTTGTGGTTCCGACCCGTGATGACCAGTTAGTGTTCAGTTGACTAATTGCTGACAGACTATCAGGTTCCATGAGGATGATGATGATGAAGGTTGCAAAACATTTTATGAATGTGCCACTCCCGTCTGTCGGGTTCAGTTAGTAAAAAGGATGAAGAGAAGACTGATGATGAAGATGGCAAAGTTTGCGGAGAATGTACCGAGGAGGCCAAGGATCTGACCTCAAGAGAGAGTCCATCCTCGTTGACCAATCAGGGTGTGTGGAATCCCGGGAATGTTCCAGCTCCACTGCAAGCTCACAGCAAGGAAGAACAAAATAAAGGCGGGGAAGAGGGGATGAGAGCTGTAGAGGAGGAGGAGGAGAGGAGAGGTGGGGAGTAGAGGAAGAGGGGAAAGAGAGGAGGAGGGCAGGAGGAGAGCAGAAATATATCTACCTAGTCTGTTTGCTGCTGTTCCAGAAATGACAGAGTCACAGCATCATACCCAACAACCCTGAGGAACAGAATGTCTTGAGTGGAGAGCAAAAACAAGTCTGTGATAAGGCTTGAGAATGTCATGGTAAAACATTCCTAACTCATCTAAAATAACCCCCATGGCTCCAAAACAAAGTTGGTTAATCTGGTTGTTGTTAGAGAAGTTAGGCACACAAACACATACCAGTTTGAGTTGCTATTCTTGTTGAGACTCCCCAACCCTAACCCTAACTTCAACCTTAACCCTGACCTTGACCTCAACCCAAAAACCTAACCTAACCTGAACCCTATACCCTCACTCGTACTCCCATACCGTAATGTAATTATAACCCTTATACTAATTCTAACTATAACTGTAAAACCCATACACCCCCCTAGAAATGGTGAATAAGTTGTGAGGACCAAGAAAAGTTCAAATGTTACTGTTTTACAATGTTTTTACTATTCTTTAAGGGGAGTTCTGGTTAAGTCCACATACACACACGCACACAGACATCTCAAAATCACACTATGTTCATATTATTTATAGACACACTCAGTATTGTGTTAACTGACAACATCTGAAACATTTTCAGAAAGTAGTAAGATTGTGTCAGGACAGACTCAGATGATCTTTGACTGGGAGTAGTGAGGGCTTAAGTTTGGTGTGAAACCGTCAAACAGAAAGGATGATCAATTTATAACAAGCGCAAGGGGGATGGAATCAGAGTTTGAGTCAGATTAGTAGTAGGCTGCTGAACTGGATGCTTGTACAGCTTGAGTGCATGGCCCTTATGTGGGTTAGTGTGAGTGTGTATGTGTGTGTTTAGGGAGTGAGGGTGAAGGACTCAGGTTTATGTCATTTTAAGTGTTTCAGAACACTCTGTTCTATTGAGAACAGAGTGTCTTTCTGGGTGTGCATGGAATTTTTGCACCTATGTGATACATGCTTCAAGTGTTCACTCGGCTGTGTCTCTCCTTCTCTCTGTCTCTCCATTTTGCCTTCTCTCTCCCCTTCTCTATTTCTCTCTCTCTCACACACACACACACGCATAAATACACACCATGCACGCACACACACACACATGCAGGGAGAGAGGAGACTAATCCTGCGTCCCTGTGGGAGCAGATGTCACAGGCACAAACAGGCGACAGATTGCCTGTGCCCACGGCCAGGCTGAAGGTGCTCTCTGAAACGGAGGGAGGTCATTACCGCAGGCCCCGCTACACAGGAGGAGACGAGGAGAGAAGGAGAGAGGAGAGGAGAGTGGGGGAGAACAGTGGACAGTCGAAGAGGACAGGGAGAAGGACAGATGATGGAGATGAAGAGCTGAGAAAGTGTAGGACTGGAGGGTACAACTGACGCTAAGCCTGTGCTCTCCGCCGCGCCTCCTTCCTCTCCTACCAGTAAACAAAGCAGGTCACATTTAATCTGAAACTCTGAACTGAAACTTTGCAGCTTGCAGCAGAGCAATGATGTGGCACTCAGTTACCCAGACTTCGAAACGTATTTCGAACTCTGCGGATATAAAGCTTGAGGGGATTTTTCAAAGACGGAGAAGAACAGGCGTTAGTTTAGCTTGAAGACAGCCGTGTTGTTTCATAAACATAAAATCAAATCACTTTTCTGTATTATATCTTCTATAATAAAATCTCAACTATAACCGAAGGAAATGTTTATTCAAATGAAATCAGAAGTTGCTGTCCATAACCATCTCATTTTTGTGCAACAAGTTTTTTTGTATTTATATTTTATTTGGAATGCCCGAGATTCTCTATTTAGGTATACTTTGCTTCCAAGCTTCTCCTGCAAACTCAATCCCATAGAGAATTCCCTTTACCCCAGATTTGATCTTGTGTTGTCGTCCAAACTGCACATCAGTAGTTTTAACCAATGGAGATGTATCTGTCCATGTTAAGTGTTGGGAGGGAGCCTCAGTGTCCCTAACAGCTTCTTCAGGAACTCTTAAAGTGATGAGTCAGCCCTAGGCCTGCCCCCTGCTCTATAAAGAACCAGACCTGCTCTCAAGAACCTTTCTTAAGTTTCCAGGTAACACTCAGGAAAAACAGGATGACGCAACATGCCAAGGAAATGAAACAAAACTGGGCCTTGGTAAAAGTCATCTGGAGGTTTGCCGGTGAAGTTCCTTCCAAAGGATATGAAAAGATTTAGTGATTCCCCTTGGGGGAAAAACCCTCTAAGCTACATAATTAACTTTGGGTGTCAGGAGAAAGGAGGGCGAGAGCTCCCTGGAGAGGCAGGCCAAGTGTGATGTGTCGAGTTAGAAAGGAACGGAGATCGACTCCTCCATCCAGGAGTGTGTCCAGCTCTGCTTTCCGTTCCTCTTCCTTCTGACTGAGGCTATGGGTCCCTCGTATGCTGTGGCTGACCGAGTCGACTGGGAAGGGGATTGGAAGAAAGATGCTTGCATGCACGCACACACAGACACTCACGTGGACTTACACACGCACGCACACACCAACGTGCGTGCATGCTTACTCACATGCACACACACACGCCCACACATAAAACACACACACACACACACAGGTTGTTATGTACAGGACAGTGAGTACAGTTGCCCCAGGCCCAGATGGTGCTCCTCCACTACCACAGAGGCTGTTACATAAGTAGACTGAGCCCTGAAGCAGAGGACTGCCTGTCTGCCTGATTATCTGTCTGTCTGTATGTCTGTTGATCAGCCTGTCTGTCTGTCTCTCGATCGGCCTGTCAATCTGTCTGTCTATCTGTGTACATATATCAATTTATCGGTCAGTCTGCTTAGCTGCCTGTCTGATTGCCTAGATGCAGGAGAAAATAAGGGAGAGAGACAAAGCGAGAGAGAGAGAAGATGAGGTTGGAGGGGAGGGTGCTGGAGTGTATCTAGCTTGTGCCTGGAGAGACAGACGTGCAGAGCTTTAAATAGCTCTAATCCCACCCCCTTCCCTGCACATGCATTTGGCCACTTTCCTGCCACTCTCTGACAGTGCATAGTACTGAGGTATTATCTGTTACGTTCCTGGCTGTGCTGTTGTGTGTGTGCGTGTGGTCAGATGGAGGATATTACTGTCATTAGGTCAAGATCATGTAGATGTGTGTGTGTCATCAGGTTCATTCAATTGAAAAATTGGGAATGTTGTTAAGTTGACGACATACAGCCATGTTGAAAATAATGACTTTTCTGCCTTAAATCTGAATTAGCATCTTCACTAAGCTTTAAAGGACCAATTCGTACCTGTTTTAGATAGCAAACAGGAGCATTCATAAACTTCACACAATCAGTAGTAACTTTGTTTGTATCATACATTTTAATTTGTTTTGAACTTCACACACACACACCAAATGGGTGAAGCAAGTTCACAGTGTACAAAAAGAGCTGACCGTGGATTCAAAATGGACATCTAAAAAAACCCTCTCCCTCCCACTCATCCCTCTCCTTACACGCACCTGCCCATCACAACAACACCCCCTCTGTTCTCTCTCTCCCCCTTCCTCTCACTCTTTTCTGATTCTCTCTCTCCCCTCCCTTCAAGCCGGCCTCTCCACTCTCTTTGTCCTATCCTCTTTTGTTGCACTCCCCAACAATGGGCCCCGTTGGAGGGTGTGTGTGTCTGAGAGGATGACAATGCTTCCTTGGCTTCCGCCAGACAGCCTGCCTGGCCACAATGGACTGTTTTAGATGCAGTGTATGTGTGTGAGTGTGTGAGTGTGTGAGTGTGTGACGAGTCAGCATGCTGCCTCTTTAAGTCAGGAGTGTGACAGCTTGCGACTATGCACAGGTCTTTACCCCCCACCACTAAACACACTGCCACACACTGCCGAATGCTCCCACACACTCACACTCATGCACTCTAGAAGCTTTGGGGTGAACGGTTAAACGTGGCAAACAGGGGGTCACTGTTCTGACTGGAACACGATTCCCTTAGTCCACCAAAGTTGCATCCCAAACAAAAATGGTCAGAGCCTAAAATATTACCAGAGATACACAATTACAGCTCTTGACAGGCAGCAACAACAACAGAGTGGGGGGGGGGGGGGGCGTAGGTAGAGGGTATAATGGACATAGCGCTTTTTCACAAAGACGAACCCCAAATATCTCTCGAGGTTTGTGTCCTTCAGTTGGCCACGCTGCATTAGCTTCCTGCCCTCGTGAGGACCAGCCCCGGCAAGGCACTGGTGTGCCCAATTAAGCAATCAGCACCTGTCAAGGGAAGAGCTGGCCGGGCCGAAACACACACACATTGTCACATACAGTATTCATGACATCACCACTGACATCTCACATCTCTCTGTGTTAAGATCTTGACGAGAGATGCAATGCTGGAGATCCTCCGTGTCAAACGGCGTTCATATTTCGGATAACAGTTAGAGACTTTTGGCCTTTTTTGTCGCTTTTATTCAGAGGCAAGAACTAAATTAGGAGTAACCTAGGACGTTTCTGGAGGAGGGTTGAGTTTCACTGAAGCAGGGCGGGGGGGAAGAGAGGGAGAATGATGTGAGTGGGGATGGTGGAGCAGGATGGAGATCAAGGACCGGGAGGGAGATGTTCTGCTCTGTTAGGGAACGTATGACCGCAAAAGCCCAAAAGTATACGTGCTTCCCTCCTCCCATCCACCCTCTGTCTTCCTCCATCCCCTCATCACTCCGTCTCCCCTTTTCTCCCCTCCTTCCATCAAGGCCTCCCTACCTCCATCTCCCATCCCTCCTCTCCTCCCTCCTGGTGCCAGCGAGCTGCAGCTGCTCTGCGGTCACTCCCAGCTGACCACCCCAGGCCGTCCCAAGCTGCCAAACAGCTGCCCCAATTACACCCTCCCTTGCCTGACCACGCAGCAAGAACAGCCACCCAGAGAGAATACTGCCGTCCTCCCCGTCCCTCTCTCCTTTCACCTCTACCTCATTCCCTCTCTCCTCTCCTTGACTGGGTCTCTCGGTGCCTGCAGCCTGTAACCTTTTCCTCGCCTCCCTCCCTTCCTCCCTCCACCCTTCCCTCCACCCTTCCCTCCACCCCTCCCTCCCTCCACCCCTCCCTTCCAGCTACCCTGCTCTGCTGGCTACAGGCAGCTAAACAGACTCTTTGTTTTGGGTCAAAGAGATGCCATAAAAAAGGCAGACTTTGTTCTGTTCTCCACTCTGTCTCTCCCCCCCCCCCCTCTCTCTCTCTCTCTCTGTCTCTGTCCTTGCCTCCCTTGTTCCACCAGCAGATGGTTAATGATTCATGAACAGAGTGCACACGTGCTTTTGGGAGTGTAGCATTACTCTGTTGACGTGCAAGGACAGCGAGATGATCTCTGCGTGTGCGTTTGTGTGCGTGCGCATGTGTGACAGAGTGACAGAGCTGGCTGACTTAACACCTATAGCTACGCCCGTGGAGCTTGTCAGTTGCCTCTATCGTCTTTTGTCAGTCACTTCCAATCAATTTATCCGATCTCTGTTTTCCCCAAGCGGCATTATTGTTACAGTCTTTATTGCTCCCCCTCTCCATCTCTTTCCATTCTCTCTCTCTCTCTCTCTCTCTCTCTCTCTCTCTCTCTCTCTCTCTCTCTCTCTCTCTCTCTCTCTCTCTCTCTCTCTCTCTCTCTCTCTCTCTCTCTCTCTCTCGTTTTCTATCTCTCTCTCTCTTTCTTTGTCTCTCCTTCCCATCTAGCTCTGTGTCTTGCTTCTACAAACAGAACACCCCTGGGCTTGCATCGCTCCTCTCAGGTTGCTAGTCTTCTCTTCTTTTGCTGACCCCCCCCCCCCCCACAGTGCAAAAACAACAACACCAGCAACAGCTGCCTGTAGCCTGTACCCGGCAGCAGGCCGCAAAGCGACCGTTGGTTGAAGGGAAATGGTCTTTCTCCATCCACTTCCTTCATAAGGTCAAACAATACAGTTTTTCTCGATTGGTTACACACATTTTCTGAATGCATACCCACACACAATGGGCAAAACCCCTCACTTCTCCTGCAAAATTAAACTTTACATTCAGGAATGGAAAACACTTCTTCTTCATTCATCATAGTGAGTTAGGCCTTTTTTTGTTCAGTGTTACATTTACTACAGACAGTACATACATAAGTGTGTTGTAAAATATTTGAGAATATTGTTTTTATACTCAGAACACAGAAATACATGGTAACAAATATATTTTACGTATTTTTCCCAGAAAAACAATGTACACAGTGTACATCCCAACCAACACAAAGTTGCACATACAGTGGTCTACATACAAAACAACAGAATAATTTACTGTATAGTGTATACAGTTACATTATTATTATTTTTCTTTGTGTTTGCCGTAATGTTATGGCGTTATTTTCTAGGACCATGTTCATGATTTCAGTTTCCTGTTCAGGAGACAGAAGACGTTCCCAACCACCTTGTGTTGGTAATCTTTCAGTTCTGCCAAACAAATAGTAAAATACTGTAAATACTGTGTAGGAATACAAAGTAGGAATACATTTTCCAAATACTTGAAACATACTTTATTTTTACAGTCCTACAGAACAGTCCACAGGCAATACTGTACTACTGTACTCATTGAGTACTGTATTGATATGCAGTAGGCCTACTGCAATTTTGTAGTGAGAGTAGATTTCTTACCTATTCTCATTTCGGAAAGTCCGGATGATGGATGCTACAGTGTACCTGCTCAAATTTGTCTGTACTCTTTGCCCAGCCTCCCTCATTGTTAGACCATGGTTGACTACATGGTCAACCAAAGCGGCTCGGATCTCCTCAGAGATTATGGTCCTTGGCCTTCCTCATCCTCGTCCTCCCCGTCCTCCTCCTCTTACTCTCACTCCTCTGCCTCTGTTTCCAATGTTGGCATCCATTGCTCAAAAACAGAAGAGGTCACCTGTTGCCCTTTTATGCTAAAGCTCTGATTGCTAATTGTAAAACTGTGTGACAGGTGTTTGTCCAAGCGATGAGTCAGTGTGCATATTTGAATGGCAGTGTGTTCCTTGTGAAAACAAAAGATTTTCTTCATGAAAATTGTGCCAAATGCAGAGAATTGTGTGTAGTGTTTTGAAAAAAGTGTGTTTTAGAACTGCAATTTGAGTGTAAAGCAGGAATTGTGCTTGTAGTTTAGCAGAATTGGTTCATGGGGTTGGTGCATGAGTTACATGTTGTGGTCATTGTGTCTCAAGTACCAGTATTTGTGTGTAAACAATTGAGAAAAACTGTAAGTGGAAATGATTAAGGGTTCTGGGGTTGGGAGGGTGGGGGGAGGCATGGGGGGAGTTTGAGGGGGAGAGGAGGAGAGGTGGGGGATTACAACGGCGGCACGCTTCACAGGACATCCCCTTAACAACAATGTGTTGTGGGATTTAGGAAAGGGAGGCGTGGTTGGGTGCGTGAGGGATGGGGGGGGGGGGCTGCACACACACATGCACTCATGAAAACACGCAAACACAGAAGCATGCATGCAAGCCTGCACACATACACCCACACAAGCCTCAGTCAATGCTTTTGTTGCCCTCCAGCTCCCTCTCACCTAAAAATAAAACACAACAACCAAAGCGACTGCAGAGAGGGGTTGCAGAGAGGGGCTCACGAGGGGTTGCCCCTCATGATCCAAACCATGCTGCTGTTTTGAGGGACGGACGGATGGACGGGGGTGGGGATGGGGGTTTTGGGGGGGTGGGGGGGGTTGGGGGGGGGTGTGGGGGGGGGTGGGGGGGGGGTGTGAGGGGGGTGTGGGGGGGTTGGGGGGGTGGGGGGTGGAGATGAGATGAAGAATTACATTCAGATGTCATCTTACTGACTGTTCAGAGACAACCCTGGTCTGCATGACATCTGACTTTGCTCACATTCCACACATTCGTCAGAAGAAACCTCTAGAGACGACGAGGAAATCGAAAGGAATTCACCCTCAACCACAACTTAAACCTGTTACTGCGTCGAGAGGGAATGCAAGTAACCACAACCTAAACCTGTTACTGCGTCGAGACGGAATGGCAAGCGAGATCGGCGATGAAGAACACATCTGAACCCTTCTCTGTCTTTTTCTGACGAAGCCCACTGGGGAAACGCCGTGAAGTACGATCAATAAACCCACCAGAAGGTCCTGGGGGAAGGGTCTTGTTAGGACACCATGGACCTTCTGAGGCCTTCCCAGCATGCCTTATGCATGTCACCCTCTCTTCTTCCTGCCCACAGTTCCTAGCACGGGCTCGGAGCACTCAGTGAGCCTCCTTGTACGACCTCACTGATGCAAATTACAGATGTCAGCTTTGCTGCGATGCCAAGCACCCAAAACTGGAACCACCCCAGTTATCAAATCAATCTTAGAAATGTAACTTGAAGGTGTGGCCAATATCTTTCATGGTTGATTGCGCATCATGCTAACTTGTGAAATCCAAAACTTGCAGTTGGACTGAAAAAAACAAAACATGTGTGTGTCACTACCCACCACAGCAGCTTGCATGAATTGCTCCTCAGAAAAAAAACTGGGTACTTTTTTCTGACGCAACCGTCGAGATAATGCAGCAGCTGTGCGTGTCTAGGTAAAGAACATGAAACACAGGGGTCCACTGTTGCAACTCATCGTTCTCAAAGACACAGACTTCCTCACAAGTCAACAGTGAGGTTGACTGTATCCTCAGCGCCTCCTCTCACGCCAACCAACCCCCAAACCACCTGCTGTCCTCTCCGGGCTGGCTCTGGCTGGCTCTGGGTGCCGGGGCCAGATGACGGCCGGGGAGGATGAGGGGGGGAGTTGTAGTTTGAGATCTAGCTGGAGGGCCCTTTATCGCTAGGAGAGGCCCCATAAGAAAAGCGAGGCTGAATAAGTCGCCCGGCTGCTGCTGACAGACTGACAGAAAGACAGACAAAGAGAGAGAGGGAGAGAGAGAGAGAGACACAGAGAGAGAGAGAGAGAGAGAGAGAGAGAGAGAGAGAGAGAGAGAGGGAGAGAGAGAGAGAGACACAGAGAGAGAGAGAGAGAGAGACACAGAGAGAGAGAGAGAGACACAGAGAGAGAGAGAGAGAGAGAGAGAGAGAGAGAGAGAGAGAGAGAGATGAGAGAGAGAGAGAGAGAGAGAGAGAGAGAGAGAGAGAGAGAGAGAGAGAGAGAGAGAGAGAGAGAGAGAGAGAGAGAGAGAGAGAGGGTGGGGACAGGCCTTCATTCACTGGCTTCTCTCTGGTAATCAGCACGTCTCAGTGTTTAACTGTCCTCCATAGTGTGTCACTTGCAGGCGCCGGGACCCTCATCTCTCTGGCTGGTGCCTTGAGGTGGACGCGTCGCCAAGTCAGATCTGCAAGTGAACCGTCCGTATCAGCTGTCAGAACACTCATAACAATGGAGGAAATGTGAACCAAACAAAATATTTACAATGGTCTATTATTAAGGGAAGTGGCACAGTTTATCTAAGTGATAAATCATTAGCGTACATGAGCACCTCTAGGCAAAAACTGTGACTTATCCTATATCCGCGTACACACTGTCTTCTAAAGAGATAATTCCACCGTCTTATTTGGTATTTTGTCATGTACTGTAGTATTGACACTAACGTAGGCCCAGGCTTTGTTCTGCAGTAACCATATCCTTCACTGTGAGACTTCAGCATGTTTGACCATAAGGGCATGAGCCCCTAACAACAAAGCGAATGTACTAACGAGTAGGAGAGAAGCCAGACCCAGTCATTCTTTATCCAGAAAGGACCTTCTGTAGAAACAGCAGGGAACTGTTTAGCCACTGTCGCCCAGAAATCGATGCGCTCATCCAACCCCCCACACCTCCACCCCCCCCGGGCCCTACACGGTCACATTCATCCACCAATCGTGTGTGAGAGAGAGAGAGAGAGAGAGAGAGAGAGAGAGAGAGAGAGAGAGAGAGAGAGAGAGAGAGAGAGAGAGAGATGGGAGATGGAGAGACAGAAAAGACAGGGAGAAAGAGTGGGGGAGTGACATGGTAAGAGAAGGAGAGTTACTAAGGGGATGAAAAGCAAGGAGAGCGATAGAGAGAAAGCCATGGACAGCTAAAGAGAAAGCAGTTATCTCTGAGTTCCTCATGTTCTAGTAAATCAAGCCAATAAAGGGCTTTTGGGTACGGGAGGATGCTTGCCTCCCCGGGACTCATGGTGATCCATAACAGGCTGGCTGCAGGTATCATGTTGTGAGGGAGGTGGGCTGGATAACCCTCTCCCCCCTCCTCCCTGCCATCGCTAAGGCTGTTTTTAAACATGTGACCTGAGGAAGGTAGCCTCACTCCAAGGTCCACCGTTTTGAGGTTAGTCATTGTAAACAACCCTGGAAATGGATTCATATACATTTAAAAATCCACATAGACCACAGTGGCTGCTTCCACAGCGGGAATACCTTGTGGAAGGTGAAACCTCTCAAGGGCTATGAGAAGTGGAGTTTCAAAGTGCTTTGAAGGGCAACGTGATTGTCAAGCCATACTTTTTATGGTTAGCATTTTTGGTCTCATGGATCTGGAACGTGGCGGTTCTTTTCAATCCGATCCAGATTTAGGCTCTCATGGGGATGACCTCTGAAGGGCTTCATGTTTTGTCACAGGGGTTACAGAGAGAGATAGGGAGGGAGGGAAAAAAAGAAACATGGAGAGGGAAGAGACAAAGAAAGTGGGAGAGACAAGGAGACAGGAAGAAATGGAGAAATGGGGTGAGGGATGGTGGGTGGGTGGGTGGGTGGGTGGGAGAGAGGCAGACTGGCCTGAAAGCAAATGAGCTCTGCGGTACTCTAGCACGAGATACTGTTATTGAATTTTGTGTCAAGCCCTTTAAGCATAGAGATCTTGTAAGACAAACATGGGATTAGAGTGGAACCATGGCCTAAAGTCACCTGTCTCTCTGCCCCCCTCCTCCCTATGACTCGCCCTCAACTCTCCCCACCCCCTTTTTTAAAAACGTCCTTCTCCTGTGTGTACGCCTGAATAAGCGTGTTTTATTTGTGTTTTTGCGCATTGTTTTGTGTGTGTGCATGCAGGCTTCTGTGTGTGTGTGTTAGGTTTGTTTGTCAAGGGAGGAAGGAGCCAGTGTAATTAAGAGCCGCAAAACAGTAAGTCGTTTGATGTAACTGACAAACATTCAGGCAACAGGAAATGTACCTCCATGGGACTGGGAATGTCGGGAGGAAGGTAAAGAAGGAGGGAGGGAATGACACAAGGAAGCTACAGAAAGAGAAATGAAGTGAATCAAAAGACAGATGCAGTTAAACAGGTAGAATGTGAGAGGAAACTCTCACAAGCAAGTATGTTGAAAATATGGTTTGAAGGTGTGTTCTATGCCAGCTGATACCATGCTCCTTCCCCCTTCCTCACCTCAATTCCTCTCTCTCTCTCTCTCTCTCTCTCTCTCTCTCTCTCTCTCTCTTCTCTCTCTCTTCTCTCTCTCTCTCTCTCTCTCTCTCTCTCTCTCTCTCTCTCTCTCTCTCTCTCTCTCTCTCTCTCTCCTCTCTCTCTCTCTCTCTCTCTCTCTCTCTCTCTCTCTCTGCACATGGGACCAATTATCCCAACATTCCATTAGGAATAAATTATTTGTCTTAGCACTAATGGACTGCCAAACAATATTTCAGACAAGGATTAGAGGTTCATCCTCTATTTTATTAGACTAAGGGATGGAATGTTTGGCAGAGAAACAGACAGACAGGCAGAGGTACAGAGAGACAGACAGACAGGCAGAGGAACAGAGAGACAGACAGACAGACAGGCAGAGGAACAGAGAGACAGAAAGACAGGCAGAGGAACAGAGACAGACAGACAGGCAGAGGTACAGAGAGACAGACAGGCAGGCAGAGGAACAGAGAGACAGACAGACAGACAGGCAGAGGAACAGAGAGACCGACAGACAGGCAGAGGAACAGAGACAGACAGACAGGCAGAGGAACAGAGAGACAGACAGACAGGCAGAGGAACAGAGGAACAGACAGACAGGCAGAGGAACAGAGAGACAGACAGACAGGCAAAGGAACAGAGGAACAGACAGACAGGCAGAGGAATAGAGGAACAGACAGTCAGGCAGAAGACAGAGAGACAGACAGACAGACAGACAGGCAGGCAGCCAGAGAGACAGACAGGCACAGGCATGAAGGCACCCAGACAGAGGCACACACAGTCAGACAGGAATTCAGTCAGACACAAAGTCAGACAGGCATGCAGTCAGACACACAGTCAGACCGGCATGCAGTCAGACACACAGTCAGACAGGCATGCAGTGAGTCCAGCAGACACACAGACAGACACATAGACAGACAGACAGGTAGGTATGCAGGCACTCAGGCAGACACACAGTCAGTTAGACAGAAAACTTGTGTGTACCATCACAAGTTACCACGGGGATAAACGGCTGATCCCGTCACGGAGACAGGAGCAAAGTCTCGGAGGTCGAGTGTGGCTTGATGGAATCCAAGGGACAGACGAATTTAAACTCTTCCTACCAGGGCATGCATGTCACAGGCACTGGCTGTCACATGCAAAGGTGGAGCCATGCTGGTGCACAGACCCTTGAAACGTTCCAACATGTTTTGTACTGAGACACACTGTTGCGTATGCTCTGCAGTGTACCACTAAGAAATATGATACTTATTATGGGGTTGGACTAAAGACTGTTGTTGTTTGGAGAAACATCTAGGAACGACAGCACTCAGAGAAGAACAAAACACCATCAGTTTACCTGCACTGTGCCTCTGAACGCATCTGAACTTGTTCCCAATGGATTTAATGACATTAATGACATATCGAGCCTAACTAATTGCATCTTATCTCTTCATAGGGCGACAAGTGTTTATTTCAGAAGCTAGGGGTGTCGAATAGGTCTCCCATGAACCTTTTGTTTTAAAGCTGCTGCTTTCCAATCAGTTGACAGCAAAATAGATTTTGGAGGTAGCTACTAAAACGATCTCGGTCACGCACGCAGACACACACAAGCACATGCACACAAGCACATGCACACACACACACACACAAATACTTGGCGCCACTCGGGCCTGTGTCCTGTTGTGTCACTGCACGCCTCTAAATTATTCAGTGTCACTCAAATATTGATATGGAAATCACCACAGAGTGAACTGACAGAGACCAGAGAAGAGAACTAGGATCCATGCTCCTCGTTTCCCTTCAG
>NC_085037.1:8528199-8673199 GCF_963692335.1 Osmerus eperlanus
GAGGTGTTTTCTGTTTCAGCGAAGCTATTTCAGTGAGTGAATGTTTGATGGTTGCTATCATCAATCCCATTCAAAATCATTTCCCATAACAAAGTCACAGAGTTGGCGTATTTGCTATTGAAATTGGGTCCCATTTAAATGATCCTGACACCAGTTCTGAGCAGCCCCCCTCATCCCACCCCCCCCCCCCCCCCCCCCCCCCTCACTACTTGTGGCTTACCTCACATGCTGCAGTGTCCCAGCCCCCCTTCCTCATTCTCGACTGTGGTACATTCCTGCCTGGCAAGTCCTATTGTGTTCGAGTGCTGCTGCAGGGAGTGTTCTCTTTTGTTCCTCGAGAGATACCTTCTCCTACTTCATCTGTTCTCCGCAGGCCAAACGGGAAGCCAGCCATCCACTCTCTGCCCGGTTACTGGCCGCCTTCCCAGTTCTGATCACAGTACACCATGCACCATGAAGATCTGAGCACCCTCTTTCACCCCTCTCTCAGACCCTCTCAGGCACAAACAAGTCACATACTAGCATGCGGGGGGGGGGGGGGGGTCATGTCTATACCTGTGGTAGCTCAGACACTCTACCCTCCCCCTCCCTCTAATTCTCTCACACTCTATTTCTTTCTTTCTCTCTCTCTCTCTCTCTCTCTCTCTCTCTCTCTCTCTCTCTCTCTCTCTCTCTCTCTCTCTCTCTCTCTCTCTCTCTCTCTCTCTCTCTCTCTCTCTCTCTCTCTCTCTCTCTCTCTCTCTCTCTCTCTGTCTCTCTCTCTCTCTCTCTCTCTCAATCTCTCACTGACGAACTCCCCACAACAAAGTCAGGTGATGTGGTGATATACCGTGGGCCCTAAATTACATAAACCTCTTTTGAATTGTGTGGTTTCTTTGTCCTGCTCTCGGCCTGAGGAGGGCTATCTGCTATGCAAACAAACAGGCTCGCAAACAGGAGAGAGACTGAGGGAGAGAGACATAGAAAGAGAGAGCGAGAGGACTGCGATCCAGACAGGCTTCCATTGGATAACAGCTTACATAATCAAACAGCCTGTGAAGAGCAGAGGGCAGCAGGCTGCTTGGAGCTTATGAAAAGATGGCTGGTGTCATACAGTGGGTTGGCTTTGAAACTGTGATGTCAGGGGGATTCTGCCGAGGAAGTAGCCCTCATGCCCAAGGGCCCCAAACTCCTGCGTGGTGTGAGTCACAGCTTGCCGGTTAATGCTACTGTGGTCTCAAGTACCTGGATTGTACCTTGCCCTTCTCCAGCCCCACTATCACCCCCCCCCCCCCCCACTCCAGTCCCATACAACAAACAAACACACCACATTTATTTTCCCATTTATAGAATTTAAGATTGAATTTGTCACTCTTACACAGTGTGGCTATCGAATTAAAACATACACCCTGTCTCTAGAAATGAGCCCATGCCCATGATGATGGTTGTCATCTGTAATTAAACGGTGACGTCTTTGTTCCGTTGTTGACACCCCTACCTCCATCCCTCCATCTCTCCATCCCTCCCTCTCTCTCTCTCTCTCTCTCTCTCTCCCTCTCTCTCTCTCTCTCTCTCTCTCTCTCCCTCTCTCTCCCTTACATCCTCCCTTGCTTCTCTCTGTCATTGTTTCCTGAACCACTGTAGGATTAGTGCACTGTGTTTGGGGAAAGGGACTGTTTGAGAAAGGAAGGCTTTACACACACACACACACACACACACACACACATGTACAAACACACACACTCACAAGTGGCCCCCATGTTTTCCATGGCACTGCATATTTGTGTGTTTTTGTGCATTGGTGTGAGTGCAGGTGTGTGTGTTCATGTGTGCATGTGTGTGCGCGTGTGTTGTGAATCCGGACACAAACATTAGACCAGCAAAGCTTTGTCACTGTGTACATTTTGCACACGTCATTGATCCGTGGTAGTCTTACTCAACCCTGAAGGGACAAAGTCCATCGGCCCTTCAAAACACAAACAATCCTGTGTCCCCAGATCCCCTCGAGCAGAACCTCAGCCGCAACAATAGATAGAGGAGCCTTAAACCAGTAGTGTCTGCAACGAGGACACAGGAAGGCTGCTGGAGGACGGGTGTCCCTTCTGTGACACAGCCTCTGTTTCTCTTGCCCAATAAGGCAGGCTCAGACCTGACAGCCCTGAGCACGCTGCTATTTTCTAACCAGGGCAGAGGGGGGAGGGAGAGAGGGGGGAGGGAGAGAGGGGGGAGGGAGAGAGGGGAGGTAGAGAGGGGTGAGGGAGAGAGGGGGGAGGGAGAGAGGGGAGGGAGAGAGGTGAGGTAGAGAGGGGTGAGGGAGAGAGGGGGGAGGGAGAGAGGGGAGGGAGAGAGGTGGGAGGGAGAGAGGGGAGGGAGAGAGGTGGGAGGGAGAGGGGGTAGGGAGAGAGGGGGGAGGGGGAGAGGGTGGAGGGAGAGAGGGGGGAGGGAGAGAGAGGGGAGGGAGGGAGAGAGGGGGGAGGGGGGGAGTGGGAGACGGGTCCAGCTACGGTCACGTCCTGTTATCCGTGACACAGGCGCGTCACCTCATTGTGACACTCCTCATCAGCTTTAGATGCGGGGCCAGCTAGGGCCCGGTCATGGGAAGAACGTTTGACTCGTCCGCAAACAAATGTCAGCTTTGTACAGTAGACATGGGAGGAAGAGAGCGGAGGAATCTGTATGACTGAACTGTTCCTGTGTCCAGTAAAAAAGACTGATTCAATGAGCACGCTTTTTAAACACAGCTTCCGACAGGGTGGAATACAGTGTCAGATAACATTGCAAGTTCCATGTTTCACTCCTGGCTGGCTGAGCACAATCACATTGCTCCATCTTGCATCAATGCTCAAATCAATAAATTAATTGCAAT
Source organism: Osmerus eperlanus (assembly GCF_963692335.1). Lineage (NCBI taxonomy): Eukaryota > Metazoa > Chordata > Actinopteri > Osmeriformes > Osmeridae > Osmerus > Osmerus eperlanus. The sequence continues at coordinate 8,531,045 of NC_085037.1, forward strand.
GAATAATTCATTTTAAATGTATCATTTTACATCTGAAAAATGCAGAATACAACATAATTCATTTATCAACCACATGGTAATTCTTGCAAAACACTTATCAAAGATTATTCTTTTCAATCAATACTATTTTCTATGCTATCAGCAATATTATTCTGGGGATGAACAAGGATCCCACAGTAATTGTAACGTGTATTTGGGGTGTGTCATTTATTCATATATTCATCAAACCAGAGAAATAGCATGCCTCCTGACCCGCTGCTACAGAGGTGGTTGGGCGCTCCAGATTACCCTGGGACAGTGATTAGAGCTGAGCTCTGAGTCACTGCAGGGAAGTGGCTTGGTAGCTTGGTTCAGCCTGGCAACATGTCCATGCTGGTGGGACCAGCTATATGGTGATGTGGTTTGATAGGGATGTGTCTTCTGCTTTACAGTCATGTGAACAGAGTTGCCCCAGTAGCTTTTGTTTGTTGGCTAAACTGAGCATCAACAGCCCTGACACCCCCGACAACGAGCCCCACCCCCAGAGAGGAGCACAGAGGGGAGCGTGCACAGATACCCCACGCCACTTCAGCTCTGAATGAAGACTGGACTAACTCACGCACAATGCATAAAGAGGGAGCAGTCCCTCTCATATCGCATCTGTTTGTGTGTGTGTGTGTGTTCACACGTGTGTGCGAGTGTGTGAGTATTGTCTCTGATTCCCGTGCATCCAGCTTTTTTTGTCCCCTGGCTTCTAAATCCCACATTCCTATCTCCAGCCCCAGTCCCTCACACAAAGGGTGTAGACCCCTCCTGCCTGCCTGGTTGGGCCGGCAACCAAAGCCAACTGGTGGGCTGCTTACACAAGGCCTGGCTCACCACATTGTCTGGGGTGTCAACATGTCTCGCCTCAGTTCCTTGACGCTGCAAGGTTTAAGGTTTGTCAACTACGATGTTGCTCCAGGCCCCATGCCATGTTCTTGGCTGTGAACAGCGATTATTCAGTGATATGCTACCCTGCTAATTGGGCTAGAAGATACTAAATGATTCACGGGCTGAATGTCACAGCTCTCATATACCTCTCCACCTCTCTTTGGCTGTCAGATGCCACCCACTGTGCCTGCACGTCTGCCTGTCTGTCTGTCCGTCCGCCTGCCTGACTCCTTCTTCCTCACCCTGTCTATCACTGTAACCATGTGAACATTAGGAAAGCGATAAACACACATAAAATGTGCTACTAAAAAGGCATTTATTCAGCAGGCGCTTTTATCCAAAGCGGTGTACAGGTGATTCAAACTGGAAACCTCTTGCTCTCCACTCATGTGCTCTACCACTGAGCTATGCCTACCACTCCTGACAGTTAATACTGCTTCTAGAAGTTCCATTTTAGCATTAAATACTGGGAAAATAAGGGTTCCTTTGCAGTTACAGTTTCCAGGCATGTCCACACCCATGTGTATCACACTCCTCTCTCTCTGCTTTCTGTACGTTCATTCCTCCAGTATCATTGCCGTGAATATGGCCACCCTACCTTCTGATTGGTTGATGGTTTCAACATGAATAGGGACACAGGAGGTTGTCAGGAATTGAAACTAAGGCAGTTGCTGTGTTATGAAATAATGTGGCATTGTCTGCATTTGCATGTGAAGACATGATCTTGGTTCTCCATTCTACAGGGCGGAGCTCTCCATCCAGCTGAAGTCAAACCCCCAGCTCACGCTCCCACCCTATCTGCCTGCGTGTCTCATGTCATCTACGTCAACAGCCAATCCACCAACCTCCGGACATTCCCAGCCTGGCAGTTCGTGACCTTTCCCTGGGGATTGCCATGGCGACGGTGTGTGTCAAAGAGGCCGGCCTGTGCTGGTTCTCCACTGCTGCAGAGTGACTCAGCTCCGGGCTTCAGCTGGCCTTTGGAACGCGACTCCACTGATCCCTGGTGAGGAGGCTGAACGTTGGACTCCTCCTCCACCGGACATGTTTGTTTACAATCCCACAATGCCTTGTGCAGGTGGGAGGGTGGCAGTAGGGAGGCCCATGCCAACTGGAAAGTGCTTACTTTGAAATGTTTTAAAGTAAGCAAAATGTCATTCTATAATTGAAAGTGGCAAGATTTTCACAATGTTAATTATGTAACTCTTTCTTTTAGATGTTATTATTTTCATAGTGGACCAATTGAAAAGCAACTGGAGAATAGTTAATTTTTTGGTTTACTAATTTACAAATTGTACTAATGAAATACTGCCGATCTGCATGGCATAGATGGTTAAAGTGATGTTTAAAGAGTTAGTCATCATGTTCTTAAGTCACAGAACACAAGTTCTAATTACAGTACGGATACAATTGGGAAGTAAGATTTATATATAAATCAATAATTACATTAATACTTTTCAGTACGAGAAACACTCTATCGCTTTCAATCCAGTCCTCTGGTTTACATGGTGTTCATCAAAATAAATGACTTTAGAATCACCTTGTTACAAGAAATGACATGGACACAAGTTTGTTTTTGTTGTGCTAGGAGTCTAAAGTACAGTGTCATTGCCTGCAGGCTGAGGCGACCTCTGAAAAATACTGTCAACTTCCCCTTTGATTGGGCGAGTCAGGTCCCTAAAGGAAGTGGTTGTATTAATAGCTGTGTTCTAATGCAACTGCTGCAACACAAGAAGCAACAACACCACCAAAACATGTCCTCTCGAAAGAGTAACACACCCATTCACTGTGGAACAGAACCCAAAGTACATGGAACCAAGAGGATTCTGTCCTGGTAATATCAAGCTGGTGTACACACACTGAGGTATTTCCAGAAATGGCTGTGTTTTGAGTGTGCAGTGGGTCTCAGCAACCACCAAAGAGAAGCACATGATGTTGAAAATATCCTTTCGACAGTTGTAACAACAACAGCCATCTCTCTGTGTAGATCTAAAAAAGAGGTATTTTTTCATAAACGTTAAACCCATTTGAAACATGATTCCATAGCTTATGCATATCTTCACTTGTGGACAATTAACACATTCAATACATAGTCTGGATTGTTTGTGCTTTTTTTTGCTGAAATGATTTTTAACATTCTTTATAGTGTATCACGAATGTCTGAGTAGTGCAGCAGAAAGTCTAACCACACAATAAAAATAGACTTGCTCTACTGTATTCTACAATGGACATAACTCGTCAAGGAAGACTGAGCACCACATCTAATCTGTGGAGTCTGAGAATCTGAAAAATGTCACTGCTTCAGCAGCTCTTGCTTTAAATCCAAACGCTGCCATTGCAAACTTAGGGAAACGCTCATCTTGACTGAGAAAGAGCGAGAGAAAATGAAGAGGAGGGGGAAAACAGGGGGGGGTAGAGAGAGGGAGAAAAAGAAAGAGAGGGATAGAGAGAGGGATAGAGCGAGCATCTCAGGTTGCCTGGTGTGTAGCACCATGCAGGGCTTGCATAGTGGGGGATGGGCATTCTCTCTCCCCCTCTCTCTCTCTCCGTCTCCCTCTTACTCCCTCTCTCTTTCTTTCTCTCACTTGTTTGCTATTTCTCTCTCACTCCCCCCCCCCCTCTCTCTCTCTCTCTCTCTCCCTCCATCTCTCTCTCTGCTCTGCCGCGGCAGTAAAAGAGGAAACAGGGGAAACGCAAACAAAGACGCGGCCCAACGGCTCTCTCCCCGCAGCGCCAGGAAACAGGGCAGGTTTAGAGATGGGGGGAGGGGAGGGAGGACGAGAGGAGGAGGAGGAGGAGAGGGAGAAGGAGACCAAAACACAGCAGGTGTGCTCTGCCAGAGTGATGTGTGTGTGTGTGTGCGTGTATGTGTGTGTTGCGTGTACATGATTTTGTGTGTGTGTACGTGTATGCGTGTGTCAATATGGTTCAGTGCCTAGAATGTTTTTTGCTTCCTGAACGCAAAGATATAGATAGCAGTGCTGGAAGTGTATGTTCGTATCAGTCGGGTATGTCTTGTCCTTGTCTCTGGCATTGAGACTATCTGCAGTTACATCATTAGATGTTGTTGTTGACTCCTGTTACAGAAGTACTACCTCTCACCCTGAATGGCCTGCCCTGCCAATCCCCCCCCCCCCCTATCATCAACCCCCCCCCCCCCCCCCCCCCCCCCAGTGCTCCTGCTCTATCGACTATCGACTGTGTGTGATCCTGGCCACATCAAACAGGTGTCCCGTGCCACCCTGCCACCTTCCTCCTATCTCCCTGTTCACTCTGTCAATCCCATCGTGCTCTGCGCCTGCATGCTTTAGTCCAGGGTCCAGGGAACATGTGATCGTGCCACTAGAGGACCAGGACAAGTGGTTGTGTTATGAAGTTGAAGCAGGAGGGAGGGAGGGAGGGAGGGAGGGAGGGAGGGAGGGAGGGAGGGAGGGAGGGAGGGAGGGAAAAAACAATCAGACCTGACCGGCTGACTGCCTAGCGCTGACTAGCCGGTTCTGAACATGGAGGAGCTTGTGCCACAGACCCGGACGTGCACCCACCTTGTCAACGGATGATGAGAAGGAGTCATTGTTTTTGCCATTATGTTTTTGTACATCATGTCTGCCACTGTTTATAGAACAGATGTTTCTATTCACGGTGGAAACCAAACGCTCGCAGGCACATTGTGCAATGTTCAGTCTCCAAACACTCGCAGGCACATGTCCAGTCTCCAGATCAACACTACACACACAGAGAGAAAGGTCCAGTGTCATTGTGTTAAGTAAGGATCCAGACTGGACTAGGTCAGACCATGCCATGCCAGGCAAGCCAGCCCAGCCCAGACTGAACAGGACCAGAACAGCCCAGCCCAGTCCAGACCAACCCAGACCTGACCAGAACTGGCCAGACCAGACCTGACCAAACCCGGAAAGCTACAACTGCCCAATGCTGACTGGAGAGCAATCAGAACAAACAAATACAAGGGTGGAGCGACAACATTCCTCAAGCTCTAAGAATAGCATCCACCGAACACTGGGAGCACAACTTAGTGGACAGGTTGTCAGGATTGGTAAGCAATAGACGTGGGTTACTGTTAGGATACCATGTCCACTAGAAAACTCTTTAAAAACAACATAACATGCTGAATCTGATGTCTCTCCAGCGCTTGTTGGAGGCCCTAATGGACTGTACACACGCATTTACACCATTACTCACTAACAAGCAGAATTTAACAATAGAAGCTCACAGCCAAGACAACCTAACCCAGGCGAAGCAGACCGCTTTCTCTGATAGGCTAATGTCAAGCTGGGGGTTTTCCATCCTGGCAAACGGTTGAATCGGCGTGTTTCCATGTTGGTTAGAGATGTGTGAGGATAGCAGGGCGAGGGCTGATGGGATCAGAGCAGAGGGTGGCACACCGGCCACGCAGGTCAATGGGGGGACGGCTAATGACTGCCAAATGGAGCCACTGGAGCACAACCCAGATCTGACACTGGGAACCCCCACCCCCTCCCACACACACTCAAGACCCAAACACAAACAGTCATGCACGAGCATACACACACACACACCACACACACTCATACACACCACATAAAACAGCATATGCTCCATCCCTTGTTACCTGGAGGGAACAGCAGGTGGAAGGCCCCTCCCCTCAGGTGGGGGCAGGGGGCGAGGGGGGGGGGGCAGTGAAAGGTGAAACCACGTACTTATATTGTGTTCCAGACCCAGGCAACCTAACAAAAACCATGGACATATTGACGAGGGTGACTTCCAAGGAAAGCAGACTTACTGTGTGACTTCACCCCCGCACCCCTCCCCAACCAGTTCCAACCCAGCAGTTAGCACCTCTGCTCTGGACTCTGGTCTGGCTGTCGAGGGTGTGTGTGTGTGTGTGTGTGTGTGTGTGTGTGTGTGTGTGTGTGTGGGGGGGGGGGGTTGTCATGTGGAGCCGACAGGAGGAGGGAGGGAACGTGTCTTAACGTCTAAACAGCTGTGAAAATACTCATGTGATCTGCTTGTTCCTGAATAAAAGTCATAGAGAGAGAGAAGAGCATTCACTCTGCTAGAGATGTTTTTCTTCAATGGCCCCGTAACTAACGACTGATTTGTTCTGCCAATGCAAGAAGGATATAAACACAGTCTACTTCATGCCAGTGGCAATTTATTCCAATGACCTTTTTACCAATCTATTTCCCCGCTCTCTCAATCTCTCTCTCCCTTTCTCTCTCTGTATCTCTTGTCTCTCTATGCCTAAGTACCTCAGTAGTATTCGGAGAACTGTCTATTGTTATTACCTTGCGTGTGGTACTGTCGTTGTGCTGGCAATAATTGCCTTGGCAAAGCTGCATTAATCATGTTGTGACAATACATAAAGCCCTCATTGGAATATGAATACAAAGCGAGATAGCAAGTGTGAGCAAGGGACTGCGGGGGAGGCCAGAGAAGGGGGAGGGAACAGGGAAGAGCATGTGTGGCAAGGGACTTTAAGGAAGGCCACAAGTAACACGAAACCTGCACATATATGGTGAGGGACAAGAAACTAGACAATGAGTCGGCCACAGAGAGAGAGATAGAGAGCAGAAAGAGAAATGGCGAAAAAGAGACAGGAAAAAAGAGTGAAGAGAGGGAAAGAGAAAGAAGCAGATAGGCAAGAGAGAATGAGCCTAATCTGTGTTTCCTGCAATTGCTCTCTTTGTTCAAACAGAGCCACATAAACAAATCCCCTCCTGTTATATTTACATAGATAATGGCTCCAAGGGAGTATAGGCAGGTGAGCATAGGCAGGACCACCTCTACCTAGATGACAATCACATCCATATAACATTTTATCTGAGCATTAAATATCTTGCTTTCCAAAACACGTATTACGTTACTATCATCTAATAAGGATGGCTCACAATGTGTGAGACTGTATATACAAAGACATGCGTTTTTCTCTTTTTAGCACAAAGTCTCTGTAGGCAAGAAAAGGCCAAATTGAACTGAGTCCTGTGAGGTTTGATTGTTCATTTCTAGAATGAACCCAGGTTCATGCATGTGCATGCCCACACTTGACACCGTTCAACAGACCGCCAGGGACCTGGATGACTAACCCTTCTGTGAACCAGCCATGTAAAGATAGCTCACAGACATACTGGAGGTGACACATCTGACGTAGTATTTTACAACAACAAAAAAGGGTTTGTACAAATACACAACTGTTAAGGAAGGTATATTTGATCTCTAACTGCATCTCTTGATCATGGGTGAGTTTTTATTATTTTATTGTCTATAATATCATATTATTGTTGATGTCACGGACCCTGCTGCAACTTTATGCAGGCTGTGTCTGGAGATAGACACACTGACATTTACATTATATTCATTTAGAAGATGCTTTAATCCAAAGCAACATACATAGATATTCTGACGTGGTCAGAAAAAAGTGGGACCTTCACTAGGAACAGCAGGGAGTTCACAGAGAGATAAGTACACTGCACAGTGTCCTTCCCACCCCTGACTGAACAGAGCACAATGGCCGTGAGAGCAGGACATTAGAAAGAGGCTAGGAGTCGGCCTGATTCTGGGGCCCAGGAACAGGATGCATTCTTTTGTACAAAAGAGTTTGTGTGTGTGAAGAGGTCCCGAATCTCTCTAGTCACCACAGGCCTGGGGGACTGAGCCATGTCAAGACGCTGGTCAGCCACCCACCCACCCACCAAACCAGCCAGTTAGTTGATCAGCCAGCTAGCCAACCAGCCAGTTAGTTGATCAGACAGCCAGCCAGCCAACCAGCCAGCAAGGCAACCAGCCGGCCTGCCGGCCAGCCAGCCAGTCAGCTAGCCAGTCGGTCAGCCAGCTAACCAGTCAGTCAGCCAGTTAGTCAACCAGCTAGTCTGTCAGTCAGACAACCAGTCACTCAGCCTGTCCACTTGTCTGCCAGTCAACCTGCCAGTGAGCCTGCGAGCCAGTCAGTGCATCCATAGTTGGCGGCCGTGGATGATTCAGCTCAGTACACTGCACGGTCGGGTGTCATGGTGAAAGCACATGTTACTCTCCAACAGGTCTTCTCTTGGGGAGTTTTTGTTTCCACAGGCAGAAATAGCCTATCATCACCAGTCTGCTTGTCACTTAAGAACGAAAAACAATTCATTAGCATTACAGCCCAGAGCCCAAAAGTGTCTGTCTCTGCTGCTAGGATTGGTTAAGGGAATTTATCTATTAAAGTGTGTAGCCACAAAACTTGCCTACCACCTGATCATTCAAATCTGATTCATTATCATGAAATAGTTTATAGTACGCTAAAGTATTTTAAACACAGCTTCATCATGCCTGGTGACTAGTATTAGTACTAACTCCACCACACCCGATTTATTTACCACCAAGCTACGAGTTCATGAGTAACCATTACTTCATAACCATGATTAAGATGTTCACAGAACTGTGTACAATGCGTCAAGTCGGCTTGAGGCTGTGGAGGTGGAAGAGGAGGCCCGCTGAATTTTCTTTGCACAGTGATTGCAAAGGAGAACCAATCGCAACAAAGAACAGGGAGAGGACGCTAGCTCCACCTCTCTCCGTCGCCACTGGTTTGTAGCTAGATGTATATAATCCCTGAGTTGACCCAGAAAACAAACTCCGGTGACTACCGAGGCAGAGCTCGCACACATTTGCTGGAATACATGTATTTAGAGCGTCTCCGTTGGAACTCAACCAGAGATCCAATTGCTGAGGAGAAACTCACACAACTTCTGAATAAGCACAATTTCGGGTATGTGTTGCTGTCTTGGAAAAATAGTATTGCCGAAAATGTCCTGTCGCTCAGAGCAGGTTGTCTATCGTTTTTATTTCTTCGCAATTTGTCAGTTCAGGCGCAGGCTAGAACTACCAACTAAACATGTTAACGCTGCACATAGCCAGACCGAATGTACTTAAACCGGATTTGCCTTTTTACCATATAAAGTATTTTGCTCTCACTGAAATCTAGCTACTATGTAAATCCCTAGATTACGGGGCTATAATATATATTTAGTTATTGTGTAATATTTTTGCAACAAGGAAATCCAGACAAATGTTAACTGTTGTTTAGCGTTGGTGTATGTGCCGTTAAACAGAGGGAATTCTCGAAACACCAAACATTTGGATAGGGATCGATTGTTTATAATGGTTGGGTTTGTTACAAGGAAATATGTCTCAGTGTAAGGGATAGTCACGAGGAGTATTTCTGTCTGCTTTATTGATAAAACACAAAGAGCCCCAGACTGAAACATCAGAGCCAGGGGCATTGTAGTTCATCTTTTGGGAAAAGATAAGAAAGAACCCGAAATTCTTTGTTTTATATCAGACAGCTTGAATATTGTAGATTTATCTTAGACTTGAAAATGTAACATTGAAAGGGGAAAAGGGTGATAGTGAATCTGAAGGCAAATGCCCTAGAAATAAGAATGTCATTAATTTATAACCTTGCGTAATTGCGCGTTATTTAAAAGTGGGGTTTAATGTTTGCCATCTTGACTTGTAAAACGGAAAAGACAAACAGATGTATCTCGTGAATTAAGATATAGCATTTTTGTAAAAACTGTATCCTTCCCTTTGTCATGTTATCAATCACATTTCACACGATTACATTACCATTGCATATACTTCAGAATATAGGTGTAATGTGGTTAAGGGCGCTATCAATCTGTTAGCGCAAGATGTCTTTCTTTAACACTGTTTGTTCTTTTTAAATACACAGCGATTGATATTCAAAAAGCGCTCTGATGCGTTCTTATTTGTGAAGCTATGGCTTCTTTTACACTGTGCAACATAAAGGCTGCGGACATGTATAATGCTTCACGTCGTCCTCTGGTCATGATGGTCAAAGTGCCTGAACGTCGGCCAAATTTCAGTAATGCCTTTGATATTTGACGAAATAGGGTGTTTATGAATATTTTAATAGAATTGCTGCTGGTGGATATCTAAAGACACTAAAGATTCATAGTTGTAAATCCGCCTTGTGATCCCACTTATAAAAACTGTCCCCACAGGTTGACCTTGCACTGTTTTATTGACAAACTAACCATGTCATTGACTAACGACTTGATTCACTAACCAACCTTGCATTTCCTCTGCAGGGTGACAAAACAACCATGGCCGACCACATGATGATGCCCATGACCCACGGCTCAGCAGGCGGCAGTCTGCACGGCTTCAGGATGGGAATGAACGTCCCACAGCAGCAGCACGCAGTCCAGCCCGGCCTTCGCAGTCTGCCCAACGGCCAAGTGATGCACTATGGCCGGGCGCCGCAAAGCAACATGGAGGCGGCCATGAGACAGCGGCCGGGCCTGGTGGCGGGGATGAACGGCCAGGTGAACGGGTCTCCGATGGCTAACCACCACCATCAGATGATGTCTGGCGGGATGATGTACAGCCACCAGCAGCCCCCCCAGCCCCAGCAGCAGCAGCAGCACCACATGCACCCCCAGCAGCAGAACCAGCTCCCCCCCCAGCAGTACCTTCCTGGAGGCCTCACCTCCCAGCAGCTCATGGCCAGCATGCACCTGCAGAAACTCAACACCCAGTACCACGGACACCCGCTCGGGCCTGGCAACGGCCACCACCTGCCCAACGGTGCCCAGTACCGGGTGGGGCCGGCCCAGTTGGCGAGCATGCAGCACATGGGAGGGCCCTCGCTGGGCCTGAACGGCATGGACATGGACCTGATTGACGAGGAGGTGCTGACCTCGCTGGTGCTGGAGCTGGGGCTGGACAGAGTGCAGGAACTCCCTGAGCTCTTCCTGGGACAAAACGAGTTTGACTTCATTTCAGACTTTGTGTGCAAACAGCAACCGAGCACCGTGAGCTGTTGAGAGACGTGGCCGAGAGAGGAGTATCGGTTTGGTTTGGGTCTGTCAGGGCACCCAAAGAAAGACTGGCGAACTTGGACTGACTAGCCAGAGTGGCACAGCAAGAAAGAGACAATCTCTCTGTTCTGTGTCAGTGTATCTGTGTCTGCATATGTGACCGTGTAAAGTAGGCTTACACGCTGGCCTACCTGTGTGTTAACGATTGAATTGTATTGACGGATTAAGATGAGAGAAGCTTTCTTTGCATCCCACCTGTACTGGTGAGGTCAGTGGTCAGCTGACACTGTGGGTGCTTGGTTTGTCTGTGTCCTCCTGGCATCTGGCTTGGCACCTGTGCACTGAGTGCCAAGGCTGGGCCATGATTGTAAACTAACAAACAGGATGGCTAAACAGCCACGTAGGACCACGGAAAGACACTCCTGCCATGCCTGGGACTACCATATTCTACAACATTGAGAAGTTTATTTATTTATCTCACCATATAGTAGTGGATATCTCACAAATTGAATTGATCAATTTGAATGAAAATGTATCTGTTAATGGAGGTTAAGGTCCCAAAACAGGTGACTTAACACAAGGGACGCCTGAATGAAGTGGGCAAGTTTTTATTGAAGGCTGGTTCTTCAGTACTGGTACCCATGGATTCCTCAATACTTTGAGATCTTTAACATTTCATTCAAGAGCCTCAGAGAAAATGGGGGTGATGGGGTAGGTCAAATGATCAGTTAAGAAATATGTGTTACACTGTTGATTTAGACTCATATGCCCTCAGATAAATAGATGTTTTCATCATTCAGTTAATTGAATCCTACTGTACATTTTCGCTTTAAGCCTCTGTTTTTAGCTACTGAATGAATTGTGATCGAATACCCAGTAATATAGTGTTGCACAAACATAGTAGCATGTCTGCTGCAAGGCTAGGTTGAACAAAGCATTCCTCTTTAGAATGTCATGCCCATGTTGGTTGTTCAAGCACTTCTACAGCCAAAAATCTTGGATGCTTGTTGTGAATAGTGGAAGATTCCATTAATACTAGATTAATTGTGAGGTCGTTTGTTTTTTCATCTATTGGGGTGGTGGGGTCTGAAGGATATGCCAGAAACTACAAAACAGTGGCCTATTTAAATGTCTGTGGCACAAAACCCCCAAGAAAATTGAAATGAGCGAGAGGAGAAGTGAATACGGGGCAGTCAGAGACCTAACGTTGGACTCTCAAGAGCATAAGTGTCAACACAGTCCGGGTAGCAGAATAATGTCAGTTTTGGCTGTGTTTGCAGGCTGAATGTTTGTGTACAGTTCAAGCCAGGCATTTAAGTCGGCTAGCTACATTCTCTGACTCTAACATTAACCAATGTGCTGACTCTCAGCTTAAGCTGATTGGCCTCTGCTGGTAGCGGCGTGTTCAATCATTCTTTAAGGCCGGCTCTCTCCACCTGTAGCACTGATTACAACACAGCGCGGTCGGCAGCCATGCAAGGTGTTTTTTTTTGCCATAGATTAGCTTACTCTGCTGGTTTTCCACTGATTAGATTCAAATTACACTTTCACACACTCTTGTCTTAATTGAGGTCAGCTTGCACCCCTCCACCCCCCATGACTTAATAATTCTAGAACGGACATGTTCTGTGGGGGTGGAGGGGTCCTCCACACTGAGCGTAATTAGATTTTTTTTTTAGGGGCAGAGTTTCTATTTTGCTGGCCGAGTAGAGTGTGACCACTTCTGTTCTGCTGCTGCTTGTCATTGCGGTTGTCCTGCTATTTATGGGTCTTCTAGAGGGATCAGACTGTGGGAGGTTAGCTAGCTGGTACATCCTGTTCATCTGCTCCACTGCCACACTTCCTTCCTCAAAGACCTGCCCACTACCAGATCAATTACCATTTCCAAAATACTGTCAAACGCTTGGTGTGAACTTGATTTCACACCCAGCGCAATGTATCAGTTATGTGTGCCAATTGTGAGACAACTTTTAAAATACTAAGTAATTCCTCCACATAGTTGACCTGGGTCAGAAACTGCTATTGCTGAGATCTTATCACCACCGATGGGCTGTATTTGTGGGAGTGGTAGACAGAACGCCAGCATCACAGGTCTCCTCCCTCGTCTGTTACTCCTGACTCCTGCCTGATGTCTATCACGCTCCAAACTTCACAAAAGTCGTACATTGAGGTGTTGAGGAAGGGCTCGGGCCTCGAGTGAGATGGTGGCTTCCAGCTCTCAGAAATCACAGCCTTCTTGTGTATCGTATCTGTATTGTACTGTAGAATAGAGGTAAAGTTGACCTAGATGCATATAAGGTACTTTGCAGACGAAAAAAAAAGAAAAAAACATTGTCGGATGTAAATGTTCTATATGGCTGATGTTGATGTGTTGACAAGAGATTATATCATACATTTTTACAAGTGAGTGTGTAGATATGAATATATAGTACCAGGGGTTGGGGCGATGGGGCGACCTGAAGCTTTAAAACCAAGTAGACTGCATGGGGAAGCCTCCACTGGCCAGAGCCACAGAGAATGTACAGCTGCTGGCTCGCTGGGATCCTGTCTTAAGATGGTAGATAAACGTGAGATTGTACTTCTTGTTCCAAAATTACACAACTTCATTTGGGTTATCCCATTTCCTGCCCTCCCCCACCTCCCCTCCAAAAAGCTTTTGTAATGTTATTGATTCTATTTTAAGAAAATGTATTTATTTTCAACGACAATAAAATATTTATTTAAAGAACTGGTTCAGAGTACTGAGTGTGTTTGAACGGACGGTGTTTGTTGGATTAGTTACTTGTTTAGATTGTCTGATGTGTTGGAAAGACAAACAGCTACATAGACAAACAGAATAAAACACTCAGCAGTGGTGGGATCTAGTTCAGGTATAGGCCTCACCATATATACCATTGTGTAACTGTAGTCCTAACCTCAACCCTAACCCAGTACCCTGGGGCTGTGCCTTAAACCCTGTCTTACATCCTGACGAACGTCCAGGGATTCTACTTTGCCTAAGCCCTGTTTACTCTGTCCAGGAGGTTACTGGCATCACAGTCAGTTGGTCTGTCCCTGCCACATTTAAACAGACAGTCTGTTTGTTACATCTCCTAGGCAGGTGCACACACACCACACACACCACACCATACACAGACGATCTGATTGGGCCTGGTTAGCTCACTATAGGAGGGCCAGGGCATCTATGGCTGCCACATAACCTCTGCCCTGACACATGGAGACGTCACTTAACTGCTGATATCATAGGAGGGCTTAGCAGCTATCTTAAGCAGCTATCTTTAGCAGCTATCTTTATGGGCTTCATGACACTGCAATAATAACCAGGTTGTCCAGGTAGAGATGCAAGGGTTTGTGTGTCTTGTCCTGCATATGAGTCGCTTGGGTCAAAGTGTGTGTGTGTGTGTTTGTGGGCCACCAATTCTCCTTGGGATGTGCTTGTGCTTTAGCAATACTTGTTTATGAAAGACATAAAAGTATGCTATTAAAGACAGTGTTTATGTAAAGAGACTTGCAATCAAATAAGCTGCAACACCCAAACAAACTGCAAGTTCTGGCTTGTGCAGGGTTGCCTCATGGAACTGTTCCTGGGAGAGTAGGCAACGATTGAAAGACATTTGCAAACAACGCCAGCAGGCCAGGTGTAGTCATGGCGATAATCCTCTGGCTGGACTTGGGCAGACTGTATGCTAATCTCATCCTAACTCCTCACCTGGAGCCATTAGCCCATTGAATAGCTAAACTTGTGAAGTTAATCTAAAGTCTATAGACACTCCATAGAACCATATTCCCTGTAGGATACCTTATAACCAGACATAACCTTTTTTAGACAAGCTCTGGATAAGAGCATCTGCTAAATGACTAAAAAATGACTAAAATGTAGGTGTAGTGTGTTCCATGAGAGCGACAAATTATATACGTTAGCAATGTTTTGTTGTGTAACTCAGAGTTTGTGGTGAACACTCCCTCAAATCAAATGTGTTTTGAACAAGCACAAATACTCAGAGTACATCATGAGTATACAATGCTGAGGCGAGGCCAAGGGACCTGTCTTCAGATCCACACCCTTTCTGAGCACCTGTGTAATCAGCGACATGACTTTACAACCAGCACGTGTTGACAGCTTTAAAGCGCCTCAGTAACCCAAGCCATCCCATGACACCCTGAGGGTGCGGTGACGTCTGCGAAGGTAGGCCGCACTGTGTCTGTTTTCCTCTGAAAGAAACCTCTCCCTGTCTGAGAAACACCCCCTGTCGTTTGGCTCCCTCCCCAAACTCTCTCTCTTTCCTCCGATGGCCCGGTGACTTACCACACCTGTCTGGTTAGCTGCCTGAATCTTCGATGTTTCCTTGTTCTGATGCTGCATCAGGAACTCTGATTCCAAGGAAGCCCAATGCTGTGGAAGACAAAAGCATTTCCACCACAAAACATGTGATTATGCACGTCAGGGATTCCTTGTAGTTCCTTGTTGGAATAAAAGAGATCAACTTGATATGGGGTCTTCTTGGGGGCTGAGAGAGAGACGCTTGTAGGTGACAATCATCTCAACTACTGGCCTGGGTCGAGATGACGGATTACGCCACCGGCGTTAACTCTGTTAACTCTGTTAATATGGCTTTGGGTTATCTGCAGAGTAGCGACATGCTAACCCATCGATAACATTCAGTACTGACAGTGGCCAGGGTCAGAGCTGCAGTATATCCTCATGATGTAAATGAGGAGCAAAGCTAAGCCTGAGGGTCCCCAGTAATCATATTTGACCAGCTTATTAACCTATGCAAATACCAACAACATATTATCCCTGTATGCTATAAGGAAGAAGGGCTATTATGGTGATCCAGGTGCCCAGGGCAGTGGGGTTGGTGTTAATGAATGGCTCTTACTATGGCTATGCCTTTATATCTGCCAGAGGCCTTCAAAGCCCTGTTGTGAAGGTCACATTGCAGGTGGTGGGTTTCATATCAAAGCAGCAAATGTCCAAATGAGACCCTGACTGCCCGCGTCCTTGTGAAACATTAAGTAAACTCTCTTGCCAAAACCAAAAAAGTCCAATGTTCCTTAACTCTTGCTCTCTTAGCTCTCCCTCTCTTTTCTTCTGTCTTTTCTCCTGCCAGGAGTCACTCTGGGTCACTACACAGCAGAGTTTGGACTCAGGCCATCTCCTCATTTTCCACTATTTGCATGGCTGTCCAAACGTCACAGCCCCTTAACTCAAGTTCCGAAATGCGTCAGCAGGCAGTTCTTCATCCTCGTACCCACCTCTGCCTCCTCTCTTATCCCTCTTTCCCGACAACACCTCCGACTCCTACAGTACACTGTGTCCTCTCTGGCCAAGCCCCCCCCCTCCCCCCTCCACCCCCCCCCCCCCCACCGCTAGTCTCTCCCACACTTTCTGTTCCCTGTGTCTTTGTCTGTTTTGTCTGTCCATCTATCTCTGTCTCTGTCTCACTGACTGTCCTCATCCCTTACTGAGGACCCTCTGATCCTCCAGTCAGGTCATTTACGGCCGTACGAAACAGTTCCCATCTGATTCAAAATCACGGGACCGACCTCAGTGAAACCGTAATCCAAAACCCTCCTGACTTCACAAGGAGAGAGTAACTTGTGGGAGGGACGGCCGTTCTGATTCTGTGAAACCAGACGTAGTCTGTGTGGCAATATACAGTGGTTCCTGTCATACACATGTTTTCTCTCCAATATCCCCACCAAACCTGGGAAACAGAGTTTGTGGTGTGAAAACATCATCAGTCATAGGGGAATTATTCACAGTCTTTTGTCCGGGATGAGACAGCGATGCTATGTGTCACTTGCCTTGTCTGATGACAGATAGGCGGAGTCGCCAGAAGTGATGTATCGCCCTTGTTATGTTTTTTTTTCACAGCTCATTGGCCGAGCCTCTTGAAGGACAAGGCCAGACCTTTTCTAACAAATAGCTAACAAGAAGCAAAGAGTTTCCCCCTCAGAACCCTTCTCAGCGAGAATCTCAGTGCTGCCTCTCTCTCTCTCTCTCTCTCTCTCTCTCTCTCTCTCTCTCTCTCTCTCTCTCTCTCCCTCTCTCTCTCTCTCTCTCTCTCTCTCTCTTCTTGGCTTGAGTAGGGATCCAACACTTTAATCGGGTAGGCATGAAAGTGTTTTGTCAGGAAGAGTGAGAGAGGGGCAGAGGCGGAGGTGGGGGGCGGGGGAGGGAGGGAGAAGGGGCAGCTAAGTGATGTGTTGCAGTCAATCTTTCCCCTGGTGAGAGGGCCTCATTGTCTTGCGAGTGCTATTGTTCGAAAGCGGCCCTCCCTACAGGACCAGCAACACGGCACAGAGGACCCGAGGAGCCAAGTAGAGGCGCAGTGGAAAGAGCATCCCCGAGAGAACGCCAGTCTAAAAATACATTGTCTCTCTGGGCCTCTTCAAGGTCACCCCGTCATTAAGATTCTGATTGGAGGGCTGCAGTCACAACCATCTCTCTCTGCCGAGTGCCACTAAAGCTGATGAAGAAGGGCAGCATCACACAGTCTACGTCAACACATTTAACTGAATCATTTGGTATGAATTCTCTCAATTTTTGAGGGAAATCTCTGTGTCAGAATAACCATTTGTAAATACTTTGTGTTGGTCTTGGCAAGCATGGGGGTGGGTGAATTATTTTCTTATAATGCACTACTATTAAACTACGTCTCTAAAAACGTATATATCTGTAACTATGGTTGAAAGGAACAAAATAATGGAAGGATGTTCTGTAATGGGTTCAGTATAGAGACACTCCAGAGAATATGTTATGATTTAGCTGGCGATACCCCCCGCCCCCCTCTCCTCCACACACACACAAACACACACTCACACACACATACTACACATTTCTAGGACTCCCATGAGACACAACCAACAGCTCTCACCCACACACCACATACCATCATACAGCAGAACGGACTGCAGGTAGTGCACACAGCCCTCGCAGCTTCAGCATGAGTCACTCCCAGCCAATGGAAGAAGGGAATTTCTGAGCAGTCGTTCTGTGGTGCAAGCGCGCATGCTGACTCAGGTATGTAAATCCACTCCTCTGGTGTGGGAGAACAACCTCACTGAGAAGCTTTTCATGTTTCACCATTTTTTGCGTGTCACCGTGTAGTTCGGTCTCTAGTGCAGACATGCGTGCAGAGTACACACACACACACACACACACACACACACACACACACACACAAAGCCATGCACACAGACACACACCTTCATGTACACCAGCCATGTATACCAAAAACAGATGTCATTGAACATAGTTACTCTAGTTCAGGATGTGGATACAGTGTACACAAATAGTAAAACATGCACAAACACACACACTAAGGCACACCCAGCATGTCCTACACCCAACGAGTCCACACCACAGACAATGCATGTGCACTCAGACACGTAGCACGGATGATTACCGCCTCTAAATATCTGAGATGACTTATCAAGGCCAGGGAGCACAACCTCTTTATGACGATATGACAAGAGGAAAGAAAACAAAACAACACATGTGACACACTCCTGGGTCTGTAGGACCGAGACTCGAGCAGAGTCTACACCCAGTGAGAAGTACAGTGAGCCACCCACACACAGCCTCTCTGGACGACACACTCTCAGCTGCTGTGTGCATGCTGACGCTTGGATGCAGTCAACCCGCACAAATAAACGAATGTGAGCGGGAGAAGCAGAAGAGGGAGAGAGCGCGGCAGATGTTTCCAGCAGGTCATGAGGAAGAGAGGAACAGGAAACCGACATGAAACTGCAGACCGCACGGCGAAACAGATAGTGAGCTGTGTACATGAACAGATACACAAAACACACAAAACACGAAGAGGCTTTTAATCAAATGTAGAACCCTTTTGGGGTGATTTGGTTATGGTGCTGGTTCTAGGGTTGGGGGCTAGTGGAAAGGGGGGGGGGGGGTTGTGGCAGGGAAACACAGAGGCCAGGGTAACAGCCATTTAGAACATTGGGCAGATTTATGGAGGGACAGACAGCAGGACTGTGTCAGACTCCTAGCAACGTGAGAGGACACCTGGAGGTAATGTAAGCAACCGCCCCCAGCCCTCCCCAACACACACTCTCTTTCTTTCTCTGTCTGAGTCTCTCTCTCTCTGTCCCTTCTCTCTGCCTCCCCTTCACCCCCTCACTAGCTCTTTTTCTCTCCCAATTTTTCGGTCTCTCTCTCTTTCTCTCTCTCTCCACCTCTGTCTCCTTTTCATCCTCTCACTCTTTCTCTCTCTCCGCCCCCCTTCAACTCTTCCCTCCATTCTCTCCATTCTCCCCCTCCTCCCACTCCCTCCTTGTGACTCATCCTCGGAACCCTTAATCACCATTGAGTGGGCATTGCCTTCACTCAGTCTAACTGTGCAGGAAGGAGGGAAAGAAAGGTGAAACAGTAGTTTCACTTCAACAGCAGTAACATCTCTACTGCCACCTGCTGTCTGTACTGCCACACTGCAATGCAATTTCTAAAGCAGTGCAATGCTTCACTTACACAAGGAAATGGTTTGAAATGTGTTTATTTCTGATTCAAACTTGATGACACCCACACAAAACGGATGTGTTGACAGAAGAGAGGATGATAAAAAAAGAGCCAACAAGATGTCTTTGATGTCTCTACTTTACTACAGTGAGGATCCCATAGTCAAATGATTGGTAGATTGGTTAAACCAACCAATCACAACAACTTGCGACTCTGGAGACAGGGGCATGTTTAGACAATTGGCTGAAATGACCAATCACATCAACCTGCAAACGCTGGAGACCACCCGGTTCGAGGATCTCGCCTTCCCCGATCCATCTCTCCGGAGGTCTGGAACGACAAGTGGCCATGGCTGGGCCTGTGCCTGTGTTTGAGAGCTGTGCAGGTCTGCTATGATCTGCCTCTGTTGTCGTGTCTCCAGCAGCAGCAGCCTCTGCTCTGACAGCAACACCTCCACATGCTGCTGCAGACGACTCAGCTCCACACTCCACCTCTGGAACACAAGAGACACTCAGAAGAGCCTGCTAGAGAACGGGAGAGACAGGTCACTGAACCTCACTACACCTCACAAAGCACCGAGAAGTAAGATAAGCTTCACAAGTGTCTCAAATCCTCAGTAGGTTTAGATTCAGGAAGCGTTCTATGTCCCGTATTGGACAAGCGAGTTGGTTAGTGAGTTTATTGTCATATGAACGAATGAAATTGAAGAATGTATTTTTGTTCCTTCCAAGTTGGACAGGTTTAGTTAAAGGTTGTGAACAAAACAGTTAGGGTTAGGTTTAGTAAAGGTTGTCCACAGAAGGATTAGGCTTAGTAAGCAAAGCTTATATACAATAAGGGTTTGGGTTAGTGAAGCGTGTGTACAATGGGGTTTGGGTTAGGAGAGGTTGGATGCAGTAGGCAGAACTGTTCTAGGTCAGTCCTACCTGTCTGGCCCACTCCTGGATGGCACTGGCCGACAGCGGGCCCTCCACGCTGCCATCCCTCCGGAGGAACACCTCCCCCAGGTCTGTCTGGTACAGCCCCATCAGGGCGGGGGCCGGCGGGGGCCGCAGGGTCAGTCGCAGCACCTTGAGGTCGCGGCCCTCCGGGCCGGGCCGCAGCACAGGCAGGAAGTCCAGGCTGTAGCTGTGGGGCAGCAGCGGGGGGTGGAAGCCCTTGAGGACGGAGTCCGCCAGGAGCCTGGCCCGGTCCTCCTGACGGTGGTCACAGTGGAGGCCCTGCACCACGCCGTCATCGTCCACGCCGGCCAGCAGGCTGCCGCCGCCACTGTTGAGGAAGGCGCAGGCGTAGCGGCGCAGGTGGCCGCGGAACGAGGAGCGCAGGTACTCCCCTGGAGAGCAGGGTTTCGTTTTGGGGGTTTGCGTTTGTCATTTGTCATATTGTGTCGCGTGATCCCCGTTGTGTCGCCTGGACGCTCCCCCCCCCGGTTCTCCTCTCACCTCCTCCTCTCTTGAACTCCACGTTGCGGTTCTCAGTTCCCACGTTGGCCCCGTAGAAGAGGCACTCGCCGCCAGTGATCTCCTGGCCGCTGATGGCGCTCTCCGACTGGGTGCCCGACACGCCCGGAGGGTTGGTGTCAAGGGGGAACGTTCTGAGGTCAGAGGCCTGTGGGAGAGCACGGAGGGGCGGGGGGAACACAATCACTATCCTCTTTATCATCTTCTTCACTTTCACCCTCATCCGAATCATCATCATCTTCACCATCCTCATCACCACCATTACTGTCACCATCCTCCTTTTACTCCACCTTACTACCTACTGTTATGGTTTTTCCCAACCCTCTCCCCTTTCTCCACATTCCTACTTGTGCATGCTTGCCCTGTTTGCCGGTCCTGTTCTGGGCCAGCCTTCCTCTCGGAGGCCGTGCATGGCTGGACTGTGGCTGAGTTCCTGAAGGGATAGCCCCGCCTCGCTCCACATGTCTCCCCCGCTCTGAGCCCCCAGCGGCCCCTCTGCACCCCCCTGACCTGCCGCCCCCACCAGGGTCAGGGCCAGCGTCATGCCCCGGCTCACGCTCCTCCTGGTCCTCCATCACCGTCCTGGGGTCCTCCCACTGGCCCCCACCAGGGCTGCTGGGAGGAGGGGGGCGAGAGGAGGTCCCGACCTGCTCAATCCCACTTGTGATGTCATCGTCCCAGTCCACGTTCCTCCCTTTCAACCTCTGACCTTTTGGCCGACGATGGGTCATTCTGGGTCCAGGTTGGGGGGCTAGTGGGCTGGGGAGTAAGGAGGAGGCACCCAGACCTGGGGGGGGGGTAAAAATTTGAGATGTAATGTTTGACAGCAACAGCTGAATCTTCTATTCTGTTAGACACATTATGCCTTTGACAGCACAGAGACTCTGGGAAGAACCAGAGGGAGTTGGCAAGCTGACTTGATAGATGAATATAAGAACCCTTGATTAATCACAGAGTCAAGATTGATCAAAACAGAGATCTGTCAAAGCTTTCAGGCTGGGCAGGGGAGCGTCACTAACACATGGATGACAATGACACATTTCATCTGTGTCAACCCCTGCACAGCGCTGTGATAGGGTGAAGATAAAGCTAGTCTTGGAGGTAGCATTAGTGACCGGTGACCTTACATGAGCAGTGTTGGTCCTCCCTGCTGAAACCCTCAGGCTTCTTCCTCAAGCTTTGCCAGTAAACCTTGGACTGTTTTCTCACATCAGCTAATTGTGACATTGCGCTACATTATGACACCTCAAACGGAATCAGAAGCGACAAATTATTTAGAAATTCAAAAAAAATATGTTAGCTTCAGGGTGTCATCTTTTCTAGACTATCCATTGTCTAAATGATGGAATGCACACTCAGTGATGTACTTACCTTACAGTGGTTCAAATGCAATACATTGAATGACCACCGAAGGTCAGTGTTGCTCCAGGCAAACAGCTGCACCGGACTTCTTGAGTGAAGTACTTAGACACATGAAGCTCTGGATGTCCTGAACTAGGTGTCAGCCCACACCGACGTGCCTCATCAGTGACCCTCCTCTCATGGCCCCCCTAACCACACACCCATAAGTGCACCTGCTTAGCATGTAAGGAAACTTTAATGACAGCCATGTGCTGAATAATTAGAAGCACAAAGATCCTTTGTGGTGGTATTGTTTTGCTTAATAGATGTTTAATTAGACGAGCATTCGCCGGACCACAGCCATATCCTTTACCGCAGACTCTGCTTTCTACTTGGGGTTCAGATGGGCAGCTAAAGCTGGACAGCACAAATGATCAGACACAGATAACCGCTTTCTCATTTAATGGGATATCCATGAATAGACAATTTATCCTGCATAATTATACTGATATGGACTCCTCACAGTGGACAGGGGCAGTGCTAGCTTGTTAGCTATGTCCCCAAACCCTAGATAGTGAGAAAGAGAGAGAGAAAGAGAAAGAGAGACAAGGAGAGAGAGAAAGAGAGAGAGACAAGGAGAGAGAGAAAGAGAGAGAGACAAGGAGAGAGAGAAAGAGAGAGAGAGAGAGACAAGGAGAGAGAGAAAGAGAGAGAGACAAGGAGAAAGAGAAAGAGAGAGAGAGACAAGGAGAGAGAGAGAGACAAGGAGAGAGAGAAAGAGAGAGAGAGACAAGGAGAGAGAGAAAGAGAGAGAGACAAGGAGAGAGAGAAAGAGAGAGAGAAACAGAGAGAGAGGCAGTGACCCGTGGCCGCTCCTCTCCTCCAGTACCGCTGCACCTCACATATTATCACCCGGAGTGAGTCATCAACAGCAAGTCAGCTTCACTGAGGTTCTTCATGCCAATCTTCCTTTGCTCTATAATCCCCCATACGCCTCATTTGGGCATCTTTCTCTCTCTTCCTCTCTCTTTCTCCTTCCCTCTTCTTCTCTTTTTCTCCCACTGTCTGTCTGTCTGTCTCTCCCTCTCCCCCCTCTTCCTCGCTCTTTCTCTCCCTGTCTCTTTCTTTTTCTCCCTCCCTTTTTTGCCTTGTACCTCCATCACGTTCAGCTGAAATTTGGATGTCTGCCAACAAGTATGTGTGTGTGGGGTGTGTGTGCCTGTGCATGCCTGTGTGTGTTTTTCCTGTGAGTGTGATTGTGTGCCTGTTTGTGTGTGTGTGTGTGTGTGTGTTTGTGTGTGTGTGTGTTTGTGTGTGTGTGTGTGTGTGTGTGTTTGTGCTCTCTTCTTTTAAGGACACAACGTTTTTGAACAGTCTGAATTCCATTGATGACTAAAGGGTGGAGCCACAGAGCAGATGTGTGGTGTGTGTGTGTGTGTGTGCCAGCCTGTGTGTTTGTGTATGTACATTCATGCTTGTGTGTGCGTATGTATGTGTGTATTCACATGTGCATGTGCGTGTGTGTGTGTGTGTGTGTGTGTGTGTGTGTGTGTGTGTGTGAGTGAGTGTTTAAGTGCCTGAATGAAAGGACCACAGAAAGGAAGAAAGAAACGAAGGAGGCAGTGTAGTTTTCGGACTGGTGTTGTCTTACAAGCAACAACAGCACATTGCAAAAAGAGGCATTTTCAACCAATTTATTAATCCTTTTAGGCAATGTTCCCTGTTCAGAAATGCAAATTGAATCAATCTGAGCCTGACTTTTAAGACTTTCAAGTGGGATTTAATTAGAAGCTGAGGCGTACAGTTTTAATGAGAGAGGGGGTGGAGAGAGAGAGAGAGAGAGAGAGAAAGAGGGAGGGAGGAGGAGAGAGAAGGAGGGGAGATGGCGTACTGATGGGAGTCCTGTGGGAGGGGGGTGAAGGACACACACATCCAGCTCTGAGGACGTCTTAGAACAGCTCCGTCCTCGCGTCAGTCTGTCCGTCCGACCGGACGGCTCTCCTTCACCCTCCCACTCTCTCCCGAAGGTTCACTCTTTTGCCATCAGTCTTTTGTCCTTTTGTGTTGCTGTTTTTGCCTGACACCCTATCTGCCTTTCTCTCTCTCTCCCTCTCTCTTCCTCCTTCTCCCTCTCCCTCTGTCACTGTCTCTCTCTCCGCTTTCTTCTATCCCTGCGCATCCTCCTCCCATCATTTCCTGAGCTGTAAGCTGTCTGAGCCTCCTTGAGACAACATCAGGTCTGATTTTCGGAGATCCAGCACACCGACTCATAGATGAGGGGATGAAATATGAGGATTGTCCTCCACTCCATTCTCCGTTCTCTTTTCATTCTGTCTTCCGTTCATTTCTCTCCCTCCCATCATTTGTTTCCCCCTCCGCCAGCTCTTTCTTTCTCTCTATTACTCTTTTCTCCTTTCTGCTGATAGCCAATCTCTACCTCCTCGTTAGACTCATCCCTCCCATTCCGTGGGATTCATTCCCTCTTTCTTATACTTCTCTCTTCTTCCTGTCTTCCTTCATTCCTTCCTTCCTTCTTTCCTTCCTGCTATCCTAGTCCCTCAATCCTTCCTTCCTCCCATGTACCCCCTTTCCTCCCTGAGGCCTCCAATCCTTCCTCGACTCCATCCCATCCCTCCTTCCTCTCCCTCCTCTCTGCCTCCCCCATCCCTCCTTCCCCTCCCTCCTCTCTGCCTCCCCCATCCCTCCTTCCCCTCCCTCCATCTCTGCGGGGCCCAGGTTGGTGGCGAGGGTGCCAGGTGTCAGAGTGCTAGATGAGCATGCAGTGTGTAAGGCACAGTGTGATGGAGTGTGTGAGGTCCGGTCTA
Organism: Osmerus eperlanus; assembly: GCF_963692335.1. NCBI lineage: Eukaryota > Metazoa > Chordata > Actinopteri > Osmeriformes > Osmeridae > Osmerus > Osmerus eperlanus. The sequence goes on from NC_085037.1 coordinate 8,555,877, forward strand.
TCGCTGTCATTAATAACCCAGACAGGCCCGCCAGAACCTAGGAGGGCTTGCTCTCATACATAACCTCTAGAGCAGGGAGCAGCCAGAACCTAAGGGTCTCTCCCTGAGGATCGCACAGCAACACACACACACACGTGTACACACATTCACACACACACACACACACACACGTGTACACACATTCACACACACACACACACACACACGTGTGTACACACACTCCACCCCACACACATTCACACACAAACAGACGTATACACATCAACACACATATGTATACACACTGTACTGTACACACACACGTACACACTCTCTAGGGTTCTCCCATGTATACACACTTGCAAACACAAATGTGCGTGTACTAACCCAAACACACACACATGTACACATTCACTATGGTTCTCACATACATGCACAAAACAATACACACACATGGACACAGAAACACCAAATGACCTAGACTTCGCCTAGGTTGCCTGTGCCTAGAACTGCCCATGCATGAGCACCTACAGTATACCTATACATTCACACACAGGGAAACACACAGGAATGGAAAAAAGGTTATGTTTACTATAATTGCGGGTTGCAGGTTTTCTAAGCTCTAATCATGTGTATGTTCTTCCTCTCCAAGTGGTATGGTTAGCTGTTCATACAAAACAACCGGAACGACTAAATGTTTTTTTCACTTTGAAACTTTCACTCTGTAAGAAAGTGGTGGCAAAACTATATCTAGCTGGATATGACTCTTCAAAACCCTGACACACTTTATGAATGTCAGACAACAATTTGCAATTTTGCCTCGCTGCTGTCTCTGATAGTAAAAAACACATTTCGGACCTTCTCTTTTAGCTTCGGAATGCTTGAACGCCTGTTATGTTCCTGGTAAACTCAGGCGACCCTGGTTGTAAATGTCTCCTCTGACAGAGGAGCCCTCCCTGTCACCATCCCCCCCTCTTAAACCCAACCTCCCCACTCTCCCCCATGCCCACTCCACCTCACTCAACCACCACCCACCCAGAGTTCACCGCAGGTTTGGCAGGGAGAGGAGGAATCGGTAGAGAATGAGAAGACATTTGAGAGAGAGAGGTAGAGTGAGGGGTGGGGCGGCGGGGGGGATTCGTGTGTGAAGCCCTCTGTGACATGCTTGCGTGTAAATAGGGCTATACGAATAAATGTTGATTTGATTTGATTCGGGCTAGAGGGAAAGGTGGTGCATATTGTATTTTTCTCCTCCGAGTTTCTCCAAGGTTCCAGGGATCGTATCGATCACGGTTCAAAAGATAAGGTAGGATGCTTGGTCGGACTGACTGGATCTCCTGACACCAGCTTTCAGCTCCACTCTCTATTTTTCCTTCCCATTGAGAATCTATCCCTCAACCTTTGTGAGCTCTAGGGACACTTGGAGGAAGGGAAGGTGGGGTTGAGAAATTGGGACACATGATTGGAGAGGGAGACAGAGTATGGGATGGCAGTGAAAGAGAATGAAGGGGAGAGAGAGAGTGAGAGAGAGACAAGATGAGTGAGAGAGAGAGAGAGAGAGAGAGAGAGAGAGAGAGAGAGAGAGAGAGAGAGAGAGAGAGAGAGAGAGAAGAAAGAAAGAAAGAAAGAAAGAAAGAGAAAGGAGAGCGGGAAAAGAGGAAGGCAGACAGAAGGAGAGAAAGATCAAAAGAGAGAGAACGAGAGAGACGGTTGATAGCTAGACAGACAGACAGATTGGTAGACAGATACATAGATAAATAAATAAATGAAAGATGATATATATATATATAGATAGATATAGAGAGAGAGACAGACAGACAGAGATACAGAGAGACAGAGAGACAGAGAGACAGAGGGATACATACCGAATCAGAAAAGGAGGAAGAGGTAAGGCAAGAGAAGCGCTTTAATGAATTAATGACTCCTCTCACAACGAGACGTCTGCTCTCGGGTTCAGACGGAGACGATGAAATAATAAATAAACACATGAATTAGTGATCAGGCCTGGATGAGCCGGCGCTCCGGAGAGGGGGGGGGGGGGGGCGGAGGTAGACAGGGGGGAGGGGGCGGGCACGCAGAGGGGGTGGGGTGGGGGGGGTAGACAGGGGGGAGGGGGCGGGCACGAAGAGGGGGGGGGGGGGGAGGCAATGCGGATAGGCATGCGGGCGAGACTCTCTGGTGATTTGCTCCAACATCAAGCAGCTGGAGGTGCTGAAATATTTAGGGACGCTCGGGGAGCCTGTGAATGCTAATAGCGCATCTCTCCCTCCCCGGCTCACTCTGTCCCACTCCGGTGCACTTTGGCGACCTTTCGTCTCCCGTGACCTTGCGCGCGGCGAAAGAGAGCGGCCACCCGCATGCTAACGAGAGAGGGAAAGAGAGCGAAGGAGGGAGGGAGTCTGGGAGAGTCTGGCAAGGCTAGCAGATGCCACAGGGTGGCACAGGGCGGCGAGAGAGGGCGCAGGACACCGGAGCCAGACGGACACTGACTCCGATACCCGGCAAGGTGGGCCGGGTGAGGATGGGCACTGGGCGGAGACAGGCTGCATCTCAAGCACTTCAACGGGGTTCAGATCTCAAGCGGAGGGAGGCTGTTCCAGACACCAGGAGAACAACCACAAGACTTCGAAAAAATGCTTAAAATGCATTACTCCCAAAAAACTCTTGGGATCTAACATGTCTTCAACCTGTCTGGAAGTGTAAAGGTTGGAGGCAGGTCACCACAGATGGAGGTGAGTATGTAGGAGCACGCCATACTAACCCGACTGACCTGATGCCTGAGTACATGTGTGTCCTGACCACAGGCACAGGGGACAATGTGATGGGACACACAGGGCGCCACTAAGGACCCTGGCGACGTGATTTACGGGCAGGGCTGCCGGGGTTGCCGGGGTTGCCGAGGCAACGTCTCGTTGTGGTCCCCCGCCACTATAATCGGAGCTGAGCGTCCGGCTCCGAGGAGTCTGCTCAGGCGGTCCCACCTCACCTCCCCCCTCTCTACCCGCCGTCTTCCCCCCCCCCCCCCCCCCCCGGCCCCCTCCACTCCTCCCCGACAAGCCCAGGAACCCACCATCTCCCTGTCCCCCTCAACAAGACATCCTTGGATCCCCTTCACTCCCGCCTCCAACCTCACTCACAGCGTTGTGGAGAGAGAGGGAGAGAGAGAGAGAAACAGAGTGACTGAGAGAGAGAGAAGGGAAAGAGAGAGAGAGAGTGAGAAAGAGAGAGAGAAAGAGAAAGAGAGAGAGAGGGAGGGGGAAGAGGAGAGATACGGAACAATAGGTGCTGTGTGACGCAAAAGGAGACGCAGGCACGCACTGGAACACAACACGCACAAACACAACACGCACAGCACGCACAAACACAACACGCACAACACGCACAAACACAACACGCACAAACTCAACACGCACAAACACAACACGCACAAACACAACACGCACAACACGCACAAACACAACACGCACAAACACAACACGCACAAACACAACACGCGCGCACAAACACAACAGCGAAGACAAAGGCTCATGCGCCCACACAATGGTGCTGTGTAGCAGTGTGGTGTGGCTTCATGGGTTTCCTGTGAGGGCTGGAGAGTTACCCATCCCTTTGTTGCATAATGAAGAGTCTTGGCTGTCCTAAAAAGGGGTTGGCCACAGTGGATCTTACTGTCTGAGGCAATGCACCCTGATTAGAAGAGTGCTCTAAGATGATTCTTGGAGACTGGCTGGCTGGCTGGTTGATTGGCTGGATAACAGACTGGCTGGCTGGTGGGATGGCTGGCCAACTGACTGCCTATTTTGCTCAAAATTACATGGAGGCGGTCTACGCAACATCTCAAATGGCATGAAGAGAGAGAAAGGAAGGAAGAAAGATTGAAATGTACCATTTTACCATCACATAGTTGAGAGAGGTGAGAGTGAGAGGAAGGAAAAAGGCAGGTGGGGCAATGGAGGGAGAGCTGTAGAGACCTTCTGTCCTGGAAGAGAGCAAGAGCAGAGACCGGGGGGGAGGACTGGTGGGACGGCTCATCCTGTAGGGCTTCTTCTCTGCTTCTTCTCCAGCCTGGTGTAAACAGCCTGGTGTAAACAGGCTGGTGTAGACTACCTGGTGTAGACAGGCTGGTGTAGACAGGCTGGTGTAGACAGGCTGGTGTAGACAGCCTGGTGTAGACAGGCTGGTGTAGACAGGCTGGTGTAGACAGGCTGGTGTAGACAGGCTGGTGTAAACAGGCTGGTGTAGACAGCCTGGTGTAGACAGGCTGGTGTAGACAGGCTGGTGTAGACAGGCTGGTGTAGACAGGCTGGTGTAGACAGCCTGGTGTAGACAGGCTGGTGTAGACAGGCTGGTGTAGACAGGCTGGTGTAGACAGCCTGGTGACAGCAGCAGAGATTGTGATCTCCCTGCACAAGCCCAGAGCTCAGGCAGAAGCCAGGATCTGTGACACACACGTCTCCCGGTTTGGTCAGAGTTGACGCATACACTCAGAACTGTGGGGGAACCAGGAAGTAGAAAGCTGTGTGTGTGTGTGTGTGTGTGTGTGAGAGAGAGAGAGATGGAGAGAGAGATGGAGAGAGAGAGAGCGAGATGGAGAGAAGGAGAGGGATAAAGAGAAAGTATGAGTGAGAGTGAAAGTCAGAGGGAAAGAAAGAAGAAAGAGAGAAGTTTGGGTATAGGCTTACCCTCATCAAGCCTGTCTTCACATTTCAAAGGGGCAAGAGTTGCTTTGACTAAGAGAGTTAAAAAAGCATTTTTCTCCTCTCCAAGGACCCTCTCCCTCTCTCTCTCTCTCTCTCTCTCTCTCTCTCTCTCTCTCTCTCTCTCTCTCTCTCTCTCTCTCTCTCTCTCTCTCCTCTCTCTCTCTCTCTCTCTCTCTTCTCTCTCGCTCTCTTTCTCTTTCTCATATTCTCTGTGTGACGAGCAGTGTTGAGCTAATGGCTTACACATGTCCCTATTAAGACTCTGGCACTTGGCAGGGAACTTTTCCCACCCGTCCATAATTGATATTAATCCCTGTTCTTTGGTAAAGCTCTGGGGAGTGAGCAGGGGAGATATGGTTAACGGCTAATACTTATGCAGAGGCAAAGCTCACAACCCAGCAGAAGGTGTCAGAATAGGATAGCATAGAACTGAATGAAACAAACTAGGCTAGAAAAGACTAGAACAGAATACAATGCAATATAACAAAATCTGAATCGAATTAAGAATTACAACTGAAGAGAGACCCCCACTGCACAGAGCAAAGACATGCTCTAGACAGATGCTGTGATGTTGAAGAAGTCAAAACTCCACTTGCACAAGCAGCAGCGTGCGTGAGCATCTGTGAGAGTCTGAGAGTGTGCATGTGTGTGTTTTTGAGTGACTGTGTATGCGTGTGTGTGTGTGTGTGTGTGGCCCAGCCCTCAGTACTTCTCGACCTCTGCAGCATCTTCTAGTCAGTTTCACTGCCACGGGGGACAAAAACACAGGAGTGATTCTGTGCGCAGATGCCTGGAAGGAAACTGTGCACCAAATTCTTGTGACAGGGTTATTTTTGACAGAGAGAGACATCTTCGTCACCCCCCCACCCCCCCACCCTCCTCCCCCGAATCCTCTTTCACCCTTCTCCCTCCTTCCTTCCAACCCCCCAGTGGCAAGGCCCTCACTGTGCCAAGGGAGCCCAAGGAACCTGGGCCCGGGTGCCCAGCTGTGTGACAACCAGACCCCGGGGCCTCCCACTGCCCCCCCCATCTGCCCTCCTGTCTGCCAGGGTGGGTGTCCGTGGATGGAAGACAGAGAGGCTTAGACTCCGACAGGAGGACATGAAGGAGAAATGGAGGAACACACACACACACTATATAGATAAACCATCATCCCACAACAGCAGAAGCAGTCATGCAGACACAGGTTTGGCACCCAGGGGTGTAGAATCCGGTAATAGTCGCCATGTGACCATTAGAGACAGCTGATACCTACCATCAAACACACAAACAGAAACATTATAATCATCGCCGTATCTTTCGATTCATGCAAACACACACAGACATGTAATCTGCAGTCAACATGCACGCACACAAACACACACACACAAGCAGAGATGTGAGGAGCAGTGTGGGGTCTGTGAAGAGGAGGTTTTTCTTCATCATGTCCTGTGGCTTGGCTTTGACGACGGGGCCCTGCTGTGTTCGTCCACACTGATTGGGGGCTTCGCCTCAGGGGCCCACCCAGACCAGCCTGGGGCCCGCTGCCACCCCAGAGGGAGAGAGAGATCAAGCTGCATTCACACACACGCACACACACACACACACACACACACAAACACTTACACACACACACACACTTAGACACACAAACACTTACACACACACACACACTTACACACACACATACACACGCACACAAACATATCGCTGTCTGTGGTTCCTGAGGGGAGGGCAGGGGTGGGTCCGGGCACCAGTGTCGGCATGACTAACCGCGTCGTCACCAGCAGACACACAGGTGCTTCTACGAGGTGATGGAAACAATGTGACCCCCTACTGTTTCCCAGCTGACACCGTGCAGCCTGCTCTTTAACTGGGGAGGCTCTCTGCCAACACTCCCCACAGCCTCTCCACCCCCCCCCGCCACCCCCTCCTCCTACATCTTTTCACTCTTCTCCCTCTGCCCTCTTGTCTCTCTCTCTCTCGTTCTGCCTCCCGACTCTCTCACCTCTCCCACCTCTTCTTCTTTTCTCCCCTCCCTCTCTCAACTGCCCCCTCTCTCCTTTAGTTCCCTCCGACCATCCCCCCCACTCATCCCAATGACGTCCTACCTCCTCCCTCCCTCCTCACCTCCCTCACCTCCCCTCTTTCTCCTACTCTCAAACCCCTCTCTATTCTCTTCCCATCTCCACACTCCTCCTCTCAGCGGGGTTGGTTCTGAAGACCCGGGCGGTGCTGACCCCGGACTCTGGACCTCCCAGGGGCTGGGGTTCTACCAGGTCAGGACCACCAATCATTAGGGTAATAACTCTGAGAGCCAGGGAGGAGGGCAGGGGAATCAGAACCAGACCCCAGATAGGTCCAGCTGGCTCAGTATCCTGCCAATTCGCTGTCTGCTCCAATAATAATGGAGATCTTTTCAACAGCATGTTAAAACATTTCCATTTCAATTGGGGCAGTTCCTCTGGAAGCCTTGATCTAAAAGGGATAGAGGAGAATTTTCCTACGTCAAGCAACAAGGAAAGCAATTAATGAGGTGCATCATGTACTCATGGAGTTCCTTCCAGTCCTCCCCTTTACTGTAATGCTAATGATTTCATGCAAATTATTCAACATGAGGACAACTATCTGCCTGTCCCGGGCCAATAAGATAACAGTTGTTACGTCAACAGTACAGAATGCCAAAGTGTTGTGTGTTGAACGAGCTGGAGGAATGATACAAAGATGGCCATTACACAACAACAGCCAGACCCCTCCGCACACGCATACACCATCTCTCTCTCTCTCTCTCTCTCTCTCTCTCTCTCTCTCTCTCTCTCTCTCTCTCTCTCTCTCTCTCTCTCTCTCACACACACAGACACATACACACAGGCACACACACACCTCTGCCACCTGTAGCCTAGCATTAGCCTCCTGGCATGCTGCCCCCCCCTCTTCAACAGGCTCGTTGGCTCGTACATCTAAGTGGTTCCGAGGTTGCGGCTGCTTCTGCGATTCTCTCCTCCTCTAATCACGGCTCATGGCGCCCAGCTGGTCCTGTAGATGCTTAACCTCGGACTGCCAGCGCTGCCCTCCTCCACCTCGCCCGCGTTCAGACCTTGTAGGTTTTGGGTGCTGGCCAGTGTGCCCTCTCGTTCCTCGCACGCACACCCACGCCACCCTTTGGGACGTTGCTCTGTATGCCAGTCATGTTCAGCAGGGGCCACTGGCCCTTTAAGAGTGTGGGAAAGAGGGCATTCACACACTAGAACGGGCCCATTTTCACACATTCCTGAGGAGGGCATATTGAGCTCATTAACTCAGCTAACTACAATGGCTCATTGTATGGGATTTGGGATTTGGAAAGGTGCCAAATTGCCTAGAGTGCATGAGTAGATGCCTGTGTTTGTGTGTGTGTGTATGTGTGTCAGTCTCTTTTATATGTGCATGTGTCTGTTTGTGTATACCAAACATGTGCAAGGGGCTCTGTTTGGCTCTATAGCATTTTGTCTAGTGCGTAAAACTGTGTGTGCATATTTGCATGTGTAAGAAAATGTTTGTACATTTTTATATCTTTGTTTACAAGGCACTTAGTGTATTTGTTTTGTGTCATGTGTGTGCCTGAGTTTTGTGTGTGTGATGATTTTTGTGTGTGCGCGTGTTTGTGCAAGAGTGTGTTTGCGAGCGTGTGTGCGCATGTGCATATCGGTGTATTTGTGCGAGGAAGTGTGTGCACATATTATATCAGTGCGAGTGTGTGTGTATTAATGTGTGTGTGTGTGTGTGTGTGAGTTTGTGTGTGTGAGAGTGCGTGCCTGTGTGTGTGCGTGTGGTACTGGGGGTGGGGATGTGCATAGTGTTACAGGGGAACACATTAGCATCCTGGCACTCTGAATGTGGCGCTCTGCTCTCCTACGAAGATGCTCCCAGCAGCCATACTGATCGAACCCGACATCAACAGCTTTCCCCCGGCCTTGCCTCTCTTCCTCCTCCCCTCCCCCTTCCCCCTCCTCCCCCGGCACCAGTACGCACTCCCTCCTTTCCCTCCGCACACCCCACAGACACACACACAGCGGCGGGAGAAATCGGAACCGCCACGGAAATAGTACGAGAGGACAAAGTTACTTGGAATCTACTATTTCCAGTGCCTCCACATGAAAGAGCGCAGGGGAGGGCGTGTGCAGCGCTGACACCCACTCACCCACAGTGAGAGTCCCCCCAGGGCCTCCTCCCCCTTCATCCTGGAACCCCACCCCCATCTCCCAGACTCATCTCTCACCTTTCCTTTCCACATGTGCCCATCAAGCCAGTACGGAGTGAGAAGGAGAGGAAGAAGAGGATGAGAGGAACGATACAGAGAGGGAGAAAGGGAAAGAAAGGGGGGAGAAAGAGAGAAAGGAAGGGGAGAAGGAAGGGAGAGAATGGAGGGAGAGGGGGGGGAGGTTGAGATAAGGAGGGGGAGTGTCCTAGTCGTGGATTATTCTTCTGTCGGGAGGAAAAGGTTAAAAGGGGCCGTCTTTTATCACATCATCATCCTCGGCCGGCCTGCATAATTTATGGCCCGGTTACTGTAATCAAAAATTCTTATTTATTTGGGGAGGGGTTTCGTGGGACGTGTGTGTGTGTGGGGTGGGGGGGGGGGGGGGGCAGAAGAGCCTCTGCTCTCCACACAAACAGTTCTCCCGCAAGCTGAGGCCTTTTCATGTGGAATGAGATGCTGCTGTGTTTTCCCCTGGGTGGGGATCCAACAGCGCTCACTCTCGCTTGCTCGCACACACATACACACACACACACATACACACACACACACATACACACACATTCACACACACACACTCACACCATAACATGCACACAAAAAGTTAGGGAATGAAACTCTGATTGCAAATACACATCTCAAACTTCCTACTTCTTATTACTTTGGACTAACTGTTGGGAGTCTGATACAGTATACAGTGTACTGATACCGCATTGCTTGGATGTGTCTGTAGCCAGGCTGTGTCTGTAGCCTGGCTGTGTCTGTAGCCTTGGCTGTGTCTGTAGCTTGTCTGTCTGTAGCTTGTCTGTCTGTCTGTAGCCAGGCTGTGTCTGTAGCCTGGCTGTGTCTGTAGCTTGTCTGTCTGTAGCTTGTCTGTCTGTCTGTAGCCTGGCTGTGTCTGTAGCCTGGCTGTGTCTGTAGCCTGGCTGTGTCTGTAGCTTGTCTGTCTGTAGCCTGGGATGTCCCCTTGTTCTAGAGCTGCCTGTGGTCAACTATGTATTTCTCCCTGACACCCCCTGTGGAAAGGCAATCTGCAGCCTGTCATTAAGGCTGGTGTGTGTGTTTGTGTGACTGCGCACTTGTGTGTGTGCATGTTCTAGTCAGTGTGTGAGGCGACACCGCAATGACTGCTCAGGCAATGAGTGTGTAACATCTCACCCCATTGGAATCTCCAGAGAGTTTGGTTTTCAACCGAAGCCTTAAAAAACACTGCTCTCAACATCCCATTAAAATCATAACTGGTCACCCTCAGACCTGAGTTGGAGGAACCTGAGGTCTGGTGAGTCAGGCCTCCATCAGACCCCGGTCCCTACCAGGGGTGATAATGCACCCTCCACCGCAGGTGGTCACCCCCAGGACTAGGGCTGAGGTATGACAGAAGGTGGGTGACACACTGAGATGGGGCACCTCAACATTCCAAGATGGCCGCCCAGGCCCTCCGCCCTGTGATAGTGTGGCAGGGAGTCATTCTGTCTTTGAGTTCTGCTTTGGTCCATCACTGTCACATGCCCCCATGTGTCAGGCTCAGGCCAGCTCAAACACACCTGATACCAGAGTCTCCAAGAAACCAAATAAAGACAAGATCCTTCAGACCACCCACCTATAGTCTTCAGTCTGAACAGGTGCATTCTGGGACCAAGAAGGCATGACGGCTCCACAGACTGATTAAGGAAAGGGGGGATGGGAATAACAAGAAGAGATAAAGAGATGGATATGGACCTGTGTGTTCGTCTTTACAGTCCTTTTTGGCCAGACCTCAAACATGCCTTTAACCATGTCTAGACTGTGAAATGTTCTGGGCTATTGTGCATTTTAACAGAGGAGTTTTTGGAAGTCAGGCTGTGTGACTGAGAGCCAATAACATTAACAGTAACACCAAGAAAGCTGCTTGTTTTCCTGCCACACATACACAGAGGAGCTCTTCGGAGTGGAAGATGAGTTTGGGCAGCTGTCAAATTCTTACAGCTTCTCTCTCTCCTCCCCTCTCTTCCCCCTCCCCCCTCTCTCTCTCTCTCTCTCCTCTCTCTCTCTGGTCTCTCTCTGTCTTCCCCTGACTGCTTCCCCATCTTAACCTTTTCCCCTCCTCTCTCTCTCTCTCTCTCTACTCTCTCTCTCACTCTCTCTCTCTCTCTCTTCTCTCCTCTCTCTCTCTCTCTCTCTCTCTCTCTCTCTCTCTCTCTCTCTCTCTCTCTCTCTCTCTCTCTCTCTTCTCTCTCTCTCTCTCTCTATCTATCCGTTTCAACAGGCTCTCTCTGTTCCGTCTCTCCCCCCTCCCTCCCTCCCCTCCCCCCCTCTCACTCTTTTCCCCCGTCGTCTCTGTCTCTCTTGTAGCAGTCTGGGCTGTTTGAAGTCGTGGAGGAGCATGAGATTCTCATCTGTTTGATGGATCATTTGAAGACTCAGCTCGAGAGATCAGGGTAGAGAAAGAGGGCGCGAGCGAGCGCAATAGAGCGAGAGAGAGCGAGAGACAGAGAGAGCTGAGTTGCAGTGCAGCTCTGATGGCGGGGCTGTCGAACAGGCCGGGCTGCAGTCAAGCTGTTTGAAGGCCCTTGTCGCTCTTTATGAACTTGTAAGAACTTGCCCTGTATCTACAGGCAAACACTTTGAGGTTGTGATGTGGTTTTCTATGGAGTTGCTTCACTCTAGTTCCAGACCGTAGACGTGTTGAGGTGTACCCGGAGGTTGTGGTCAGGGGCGCCACTCAGGGCAGAGGGTGTCTGTGAAGTGTGACAAACATCTTGGACTGACTGCAGCACATAGGGCGGGCCTCTACCGTTCTCATGGAAACCAGTCTGGAAATGTGTCCTGATTTACTCATGGGAACGTTACTCAGCAAAGAACTGGAAATGTGTTACTCATGGCCACATTCTCCTTCCCTTCTTCCTTCCTCCACACGTTCCCTCCTTCCCGCCCTCCTTGCCTCCTTGCCTCCTTCCCTCCTTGCCTCCTTGCCAAGGTCAGGGCTTAGGACCGGTCTGAGGAATGTCTGCTTCTCACCAGTGGTTCAAGTATCTTTCCAGGTCCTGATACTGCGGAATCCAGCCCCGCCTTGATGGAGTGGTCGGTTTGTGGCTTCCAGGAGCGTCTGGAACGGGCTCCTGCTCCTCCGCGGTGCTCCGCAGAGCCCTCCTTGGCGGGCGGGGCTGAGTGGGAAGAGGAGAGGAGGGCGTGGCGCCCCTTCAACGTGAGACAGTCAATGGATGAGCAGGGAAGGGCCAATCGGCCAGGGTGGGGGAGGGGTGAGCGGGTACCGGGGGATTGGGGGTGTCAGCCTGGCACACTGAGGGTTAATCTTCCACTACAACCCCTCCTGCCCCCCCCCCCCCCCCCCCCCCACCAGCCCTGGCATATCACCAGCACGAGGGTGGTAATTGATTCTCTCTGTGCCATTAGTCTTAGAGACGGAGATACGCCAACGAGAGGGGGTGCTGTCACTTAGGGACTGGCACCATGCCCAGTCCTCGCAGCGCCCCACACACAACCACACACACACACACACACAGAGACACACTGGCTAATTTAAACCTGCATGCCAACGGAAAACACGTACACAAAGATGCATTGGCTAATTTACACGTCCATGCAAATACGCATCGCCTCCTTCACGCGAGCGAGCGTAGACACTCTGGCAATGTCAGCTGTCAAGGTCTGTCGAAGATAGAACACACAACTTATTTGCAAATATGCAAAACCCTTTAGGTGCTGTGCAGACGCTACAGCATCGCTAACACGTTGTCTGTAGCGATGAAAAGGAATATGAAATGAATTCAAAGCAGACTGGATGAAATGTCGTTGATGTCACGTTGAGCATGAATGACATCACGATACAGCCCGAGTTTGTGTTGTGTAACCACAAGCTTTTTGTGGTTGTGGTTTTAAAAAGCCCTCGACGGCAGCTCACAAACACACACTGACAGACAGACAGACTTACAAACACACACACACACACATCCATGCAATATCCCACTCCTACACACTTCAGTCCCTTGATAAAGCACTGGGGTCCTCTTTATCTCATTAAAGCTACCGGGGAGTAGCTCTGGTTGTCCGAGGCAGTAATCTGATATCAGGCCCTCCATTCTGGGATTCAAGGCTCCCTGTAGACACTTTTACGAAGGCTATGGCCATTACTGGCATCAACACCATCATCATCCCCACCACTAACCTTGTCACACAACCTCACGCTCCAGAAATATTCATCCTCTTTGTACTTTCCCAAACCCCAACCCTAATGTTTGCTGTTTTTTGTCAAGGAGTACATTGTGTTTTGTAACAACATTTGACCCAATTTGTGTGAATGGACTCATGTACGTGTATGAAAAGTAAGCAGGGAGTTTACTGTACTGCTATGTTTTGTACACACAGCCGATGCGAACATCTCGATCAAACTGAGCGCAAATGAACCAGACGGAGCGCAGGCACATTAAGACAATGGCTCTGACACTCTTACACAGTGTTCCATTAGGAAACATTGAACACCAGACACAGATCACAGATCACATTGGTGGGAACGCTTCGGGGCATCGAGATGATCAACACCTTTCTTCCTGGTATCTGGTGGGAGAGAGAAGAGGAGGGGAGAAGAGAGGTGAAGAGAGGGGGAGGAAAGAGGATGGGAGGATAGGAGAGGAGAGGAGAGAAGGGGGGAGAGGGAAAAGTGAAGGAGAGGAGATGGACAGACAGAGAAACAGAAAACAGGAGCAGGAGAAGAAACGAGAAAAGATTCGAGCAGGAGAAGAGATGGATCTGAGAAAGCGCGGTGGCGTCCTCCCCATCCAGTGGGCGTTGGTGGCGGGAGCACCATCTTTGCCGTCCTCCGCCGTGGTTCTCCTCGCCTGGCTCGCTACCTCGCTGCTCATTTGGAGGCAGTAATTAATTGGAGCCTCAACTTTTTCATCTATTTTTGTTTGGCTGTTGACCGACGTGCCGTCCTCCCGTGCTCTCGTCTGCAGGTCGGCGTTGCTCCCTAATTAAGACTCCAGAGGATGGCTAATTGCCGTTGCGTGCCTCGCGGCAAAGTGAGGCAGCTTTCTCCCGGCACTGCCCGGAAAGAGCGCCCGAGCGCTGTGAATTAAAGGGGCTTATGTAAGCTTGCGGTGAAACTATTACACACCACCAACTTTTCTTGTGAGGAACTGCCACTTGATTTAATGGGCCTCATTAAAAGTGCACATCACACAGATCCAAACCACTCGCCCCAACTTCAGACGACAATGGGATAATGGTGCCTTCTAATAACGATAAAAGCTTTGTCTTTGAGACTGCGGCGGGGTGTCGGGAACAGAACTGGCCAACGCTCGGGCCTGGTGCACTTTAAGGGATGGATGGTGTGATTGAGAGATGGATGGATGCATGTACAGACTCGGAGAATGTTCTGGAAATGTGAAGGGAGAGGGAGAACATAAGGGAGAAAGGGTCAGGCAGAGTAGTGAACACAGAGCAAAAGCCCACAGCTGGAGGAGGGTGAAGAAAATCTATTGTGAGACACAATTATGACCATGAGCACAGCAAAGACCATTACCACAACGAGCGCCTTGGCAGACATCCTTGAAACATTCCTTAACTTCAAACACAACACTTGCGATTCTGGTGTAAAAAAAAGGCTCTAGAAGAGAAAGAGAAACAGGAAGAAGAGAAAAAAAAAACGGAAAAGAAAAAACAAATCAGTAAGAGTTGGAAATGAGTCCAACTCATGCATAACTTCAAACACCATCTTCAAAGTTGCATAACATTAAAAGTCAAACTCCCCACATCAAAACAACGCGTGGCGTCGAGGGGACAGGAACCGCTCGCCCTGCTCCCTCCGTCCTGCTCATCCCCCTGCCCTCCTCGCACGCTTCCTCCGGGTGGTTAGCGTAGCGACCTCTGGCCCCGCTGCATGCTGGGTAAGAGCGGGCCAGCGGGAGGGGGGATACGGTTCCATAGATGACAGTTCACCTCCTGCCCCACTGTCAGGACGGAACATGGAGTACAGAGAACACAGCAGATGGAATCTTCAAATAGAACCTGTGTTTGTAAATCCACAGGTTTTTCTGTTCTTTACTGTGATGAGAAGGGAGCTGGCAATAGCCATGCTCATCAATCATCATTAACACATATTAACAGCACCAGGAGAAGAGAACAGAAAAGAGAAGAGGAGAAGAGGCAGTCATTCATCAGTGCAGAATATGAATGACCCTACATAGACCTCCAGTCGAGACATCTTTGAGCATTGATTACCCCAGGGAACTTAGGTGCAGACATCAATATCTTTGTCTCCCCTACTCTTGGTGTCTCAAAAGCACGTACAGGAATTCAGAAATATACTGATAAACACATAAAAAACACACCCACACATTTCAACAGAAAAAAGCTCTTCAAGATACGTACCTATCCACCCACATATGTTGACATGCGCTCATGCACAAACCAATAACGGTCTATCGAAGCTTCAAACTCACACACAGCCACACACACTCATAGCTACACCCACGCACTCTTGAACAGCACACCTTTCCATCAGTTGCGATTGCCAGTGACAATCACGAACCTCACACAATCACACTTTGCTAATTGTCGATGTGCAGAAAAAGTCATGCACACACACAAACCTCTCCGGAGGTTTTCTCGATGCGAAAAGCAAAAGCATTGTAGCGTTGACTAGTAAAGGAACTTCACATGCAAGAATACAAGATTATTAAAGCGTTTCTCCTCAGTGTAGACATCCAACACACCCATATTAGAACAGACACACATACACAGAGACATGCACTAACGCACAGACGCACACAGGAACGGACCACATACAGACACACACACCATACACAAGTACACACTCTGCCTGGAGGATTTTAATTTGAGATGCAGACTCCGGTGTCAGAGTGAATACTATTAAACGTCGTGTCATGAATAAAGCAGGAGAAAGAGGACTCACCTAAGCAATGTGACAGATAAGCTAGAAGAAACACCATAGTGGAGAGCGGGGGGGGGGGAGAGAGAGAGAGAGACGGAGAGAAAGAGAGGGAAACGAGAGGAGAAAGAAGAAAGAGGGAAAGACAGGAGGAAGAGAGGGAGATGGAGAGAGAATGAGATGAAGGCAACAAGGCGGTTGTTTCCTGTGTTTTTGATTCCATGGTCGGCATGGTGAGTATGAAAATAACGTTGGCTATCTAGCCAATCCATTGGTTTTTTCGGTCGGAGCTATTTTAGCCATAGGCTAGATTCTGGTGCATTTTCTCAATGTAGGATGTACCTATCATATGTGATGGTCAATTTAAACAAATACCATTGCCAAGTAAATATAAACCATTGCCAGACATGATGTATATTGTGATGTAACTAGCTTGACTAACAACAGTATTGCCAACCACTTCACTTATTATCTGTCATGACAGAACCTCATGCTGAATGTTCCAGAACCATCATCCCCAGGCACACAGAACCCTCACAGCGCCGACAGAACCACCACCCAGCGCCATCAGAACCACCAGCCAGCGCCGACAGAACCACCACCCAGCGCCGACAGAACCACCACCCAACACCATCAGAACCACCACCCGCAGACAGACCCAGTGGGAGAAAGAGGCAGGGGGGTGGGCGGGACTTCAGGAGAACATTGAGCAGTCTGACCAGCCGGGGCGGCTCACACTTCCACGCAGGAGGCTGGAACCTAACCCTGCAGTCTGGATCCTTCTCTGCAGTGTCTGGCCGCTGGAATATCCCAAACAGGCCACAGTCTGGTGAAGTTGTGTGAGCTTGTTTCGTGAGCATGCCTTTGTCAGCTTTGGTGTATATCCGTGTGTCTGTGTGAGTGCCAGCGAGAGTGTGTCTGTGTGTGTGCAGCGGGTTACCTTGGGAGAGGCAGTATGCAGAGGTGAACCCGTGGCAGGTTAATCCAGCCCTCAGGCCAAGCATCAAACTTTCAGATCAGGCGATCAATAATGCAGACCCTGGCTTGTCAGGGCCTATCACGGAACAGAAACACAGAGACAGACCACGACGTGACAATGGCACAGAGGTGATTTACAGACCCTGGCTAACCCTACACACACAAACGCCCATACACACCCAGAAATACACACACACCGTCTCTCTTTAATTCCCTCACATACACACAAGCACGCACAGAAAAAATAAAATAGAAATAGGCTTTATCCCAAACCAATATTTCAGAGCTAAAATGAACTGAACTGCTTTGCATTCACTGTCAGATTCATTTGAGTTCAATCCCAGAGAGAAGCAGCCATCCAAATTCTCATTCTTCTCCATGGTGCGTCAGAGACGTACTGCTGTGTGTTAGATCTACTACCCAGTCCTGGGAGCGTACAGGCCGTTAATACGGCCGCAGCAAGTAAGTCCTTACCCAATCAGCAACACAGTGACAGCGAAAGTATTTTGTGTGCGTGTGTATGTGTGTGTCTGTGTGTGTTTATGTGTGTTTTGGGGGAAGGGGGGGGGATGGGTGAAGCTGGTAGGAGGTAAGAGAAATTGAGGGATATTTGAGTGTGGGGGTGTAAAATATCTATCAGAGGTGACTTTCAGTGGAATGAACGCACATGCATAAACACACACACACGCAAACAAACACAAACGTACAGCTCTCCCCCTCTCTCCCTCTCCCCTCTCTCTCTCTCTCACTTACACACATTAGCTCAACTACATAATAAAAACCAGACCAAATGAGTGTGGTGTGCCAGCCGGCAGGTGTGTACGTGCAGACGTGTGTGTGTGTGTGTGTGTGCCTTTAACCATAAAGCCAAACCGCTGACGCTCAGAGACATTTTCTTGGAGCAGAGGGAGCCCCTGCAGCCGGCTGACCTTGAGCACCAGTCATATGAACCCAGATTGGGCAGTCGAGACAAACATCAGCCCCCCTCCTTCCCCAACCACTAGTCCCCCCCCTCCAGCTCCCCGCCCCCCCCCCCCCCCTCCAGCTCCCCGCCCCCCCCCCCCCTCCAGCTCCCCGCCCCCCCCCCCCCCCCTCCAGCCCTGGCGTCCCCACAGGGGGTCCCCAGCCTCTAGCCTTGCCCCAGCTCACCAAGGCCCCCCGTGGAGAAGCAGTGTGTGAGCGTGCCACCGGTCTGACCTGTCTGCAGTTTCACAGAGAGAGAGGAGATGAGAGGAGAGCGAAGGAGAGGAGAGCGAAGGAGAGTAGATGAGAGGAGAGTGAAGGAGAGGAGAGCGAAGGAGAGGAGAGCGAAGGAGAGTAGATGAGAGGAGAGCGAAGGAGAGGAGAGCGAAGGAGAGGAGAGCGAAGGAGAGGAGATGAGAGGAGAGCGAAGGAGAGGAGATGAGAGGAGATCGAAGGAGAGGAGAGCGAAGGAGAGGAGAGCGAAGGAGAGGAGAGCGAAGGAGAGGAGATGAGAGGAGAGCGAAGGAGAGGAGAGCGAAGGAGAGTAGAGCAAAGGAGAGGAGATGAGAGGAGGAGAGCGAAGGAGAGGAGAGCGAAGGAGAGGAGATGAGAGGAGAGCGAAGGAGAGGAGAGCGAAGGAGAGGAGATGAGAGCGAAGGAGAGGAGAGCGAAGGAGACGAGATGAGAACGAAGGAGAGGAGATGAGAGCGAAGGACAGGAGATGAGAGCGAAGGAGAGGAGATGAGAGCGAAGGAGAGGAGATGAGAGCGAAGGAGAGGAGAGGAGATACAGATATCAAGAAAGTGAGAGACAGGGTAAGGGAAGAACAAGTGAGAAAGCGACAGTCGGGAAGGAGGATGAGATGAAGGGAGAGCAACGTGAGGGGAGGGGGTGTAGAATGACAGTGAGCAAGGACAATGAAAAAATAGAGGGAGCGAGAGAGAGATGAAGCTTGCTCCCACAATTCATGTACATTTCACAGTACTTTCATTTCGTGTCTTTGTAGTCAGAGAGATTGAAAGAGAGAGAGAGAGAGAGAGAGAGAGAGAGAGAGAGAGAGAGAGAGAGAGAGAGAGAGAGAGAGAGAGAGAGAGAGAGAGAGAGAGAGAGAATCTTAGTGGGTAGTCACTACCAGATCACAGTAGCCTGGCAGTCTCTCTCTCTCCCTTCAGCCTTCCCAATCTCAGCAAGGGGCCTCATGTGCAGGCAGCTGGGTAGAAAAGAGGGAGGAGAAAGGAGAGGCTCCTGGCTACCTGAGCACTGTTGGACTCCAGGGAGTCCAACAGTGCTCACCCACCCTCCCCACCAACTCACTGTCCTGCTCTGAGCAGCTGTGATCTGCCAGCGCCTGTGTCTCTGGGGGGCCCCAGTCTGAGGAGGAGGGACATGGGGCCCCGGGCCAGGCCCCAGGCTGCACACTCCAGCCATATGCCCAGGCAGCCCACCGCTATAGATACACTATGGCAGCCAGTCAACGCTGGGGACAGAAGCAACCAGAAAGAGAGAGAGAGAGAGAGAGAGAGAGAGGGAGAGAGAGAGAGAGAGAGAGAGAGAGAGGGAGAGAGAGAGAGAGAGAGAGAGAGAGAGAGAGAGAGAGAGAGAGAGAGAGAGAGAGAGAGAGAGAGAGAGAGAGAGAGAGAGAGAGAGAGAGAAGAGGAACTAGACGCAGGCTGGAGCTGACAGCTGAACCCAGGGAAGGCCGGGTCAGGCGGAGGCCGCGGAGGCCGGCGTGCTGGCCGGCGCCACAGAATGCTCTGATGTACACCACGTCTCCCTCCGAAGGAGCCACATGAAAGCCTTCCGCTGGAGGGCGCGGAGCTGAACATGTGACCGCGAGGGGAAGGATGCGAAGTGACGAGTTCGGGAAATTAATTAAGGCAGAAAGACAGAGGTGCACCTGCCTCTGGGAGAGATGAGAGGAGAGGGGGAGCGAGACAAGGAGGAGGAGTAGGAGTGCAGCCTCCTGAATCATTGAAGCTGTGTGTGTCTCCGTGCGGGTGCCGGGCTAGTGGACCCAAGGCGGTTAGCGCCATATGAAAGTCTAATGAGATGTCTATCGCCTCGCCCGCCAACGCCTGTCTTCTCCTCCCCGTGAGCCGGACCTCGGCTGCGGGCAGAGAGATGACACCACGGCGCCTGGATGACACCTCGGGAAGTGCAGAGCGCCCCGGCAGAGAAGGAGAGGGGGGGGGGGTGCACAGCAATGTGAGGTGATGGATGCAATCTGTCCACAGATATATTTTTCCCCACCCCTGTGTGTGTGTAACCAGTTCCTAACTTCTCCACGCAGTGTGTTCCCTAAAACTGGTTCAGTTTCGATTCAGAGTCAGAATTCCTCAGTGCTAAGACAGGCCACGTTTTATTTATGTCAAACTTTATTATGTCAAACTTTATTATGTCAAACTTTATTATGTAAACTCTCACCGTTCACCGAAGAATTCTCGGCAATCGTCATATAAATGTTACTTTGTTGCGACACCCACGATAACAGTGACAAGATTATTTTTACGTTTGATTAAGTGTTGTTGTAAAATATGTCTTGAGCAGGTAGTTGTGACAGGACTCAAGAGAGTTTTTCTTAGGGAATAAAAGTGTAAACCAATCTACTTAGCAACATCTTGAGACGTGACATTTAAATCGGATATCAGACAGCAAATTCACACAACTCGTGAGAACGAGAACATTTGCTGAGGTTTACGCCGAGTTGTTCGGCGTTGCAGGTAAGATGTGACTCTCTCTCAGGTGCAAAGCTTCATCTGAGATTTTAGCTCCTTCTTCCGGAATTTCTCTGTCATGGCATTCCACCATGTTTTGGCGCCGGGGTATTGATCCGTTTCTTCAGCCTCTTCAGAGCGCCATCTCATTGGGCTTGAGGAATCCCCCAGGGACGCTGAAGTGATGCTTGAAGAAATCACTAGGTACTGTGTGACATCACTCATCAGAAAGATCTGGCACACACATGGATGCTTCTTTCTCCGCTCAAGGGTTGAAGCATTGTGAGCATTATTCACATTTACATGTACGCACGCACACACACGTACACACACACACGCACATATTTAATGAGAATGCAATCGCCCTTTCCCCGTCATACATAAATACAATGCCACGTATACGTGCACACACACACACACACACAGTCATTTAAATCATTCATCATCATTGCTTTAAACAATCACCATCAAATCTCCTGTAGTCTGGACTCTTAGTGACAGAAACACTGTTTAAGCGATGATGGTTTACAAGCAGTTGGCTGGCACTGATACATGAGTACATGAGCCATAATTACTGTCACACAGACCTAAAGAACATGAAAGTAGGGAAATTAGCATACTTTAATGTGTGAAATGATATGCACACACACACACACACACACACACAAACACACATACAAACACACCCACACATTCTTTCCTCCCACACAATGACTCCTGGGAGTGCTGTACTGTACACGGGTGACACCATTCAGACTAATCCATCTCAATGGTGTCGACACATTACGTCTCAAGGATTGTCACACACTAATTACTCCTTAAGATAATCAGTGTGTGTGGCTAGCAAAGCAGTTCCCCCGCCATCACGTGATGTTCCCGGGGAATGAGATGTTTAATCTGCGGGTAGATCAGAGCTTCTGGGACCATGTGGGGGAGAGGGGATGGAGGGGTGGCATTGGGGAAGCGGAGGAGGAAAGAGGGAGAGATGGAGGGATGAAGGGAGGGGGGGTGGAAATGAGAAGGAATTTGGGCATCTTAACAAACTCTTAATTACGTTCTCTCTCCTCTGGTGGTGGCAGGCGTAAATGGGGGTCCCCCAGGGGGGTGTTGATCCACTTTCTGATCTCCAGAACTCACAGCCGAGCGGCTGATCAAAAAGATAGAGCTCGGCCTAGATGCTTCAAACACATGGGACCATTCTCTCTCTCCCCCTATCCCCCTATCCCCCCCCCCCCCTCTCTCTCTCTCTCTCTCTCTCTCCCTCTCTCTCTCTCTCTCTCTCTCTCACTCTCTTTCTATCACTTTTTATCACCTTTCTTTCTCACGATCCATCTCTCTCACACACACTCTGTCCTTCTCATTTTTTTTTTCGTTCTCTCTCTCTCTCTCTCTCACTCTTTCTCTCTCTCTCTTTCTCCTTCTCTCCATTTCTGCCTCTCCAGGCTGCAACGGCTGTCTTGTCATGGAGCGGAAGTTAGTTTGGATTGTTGAAATCCCAGCAAAATTATTTAGGAGGGTGAAAATGATGAAAGAAAGAAAGAGAGGAAGAAAGCATGTGTGAAAAAGAGGAAAGAGAAATACAGACAACAAGAGGGAGAGAAAGCACCGAATGACTCT
This sequence comes from Osmerus eperlanus, assembly GCF_963692335.1. Taxonomy (NCBI): domain Eukaryota; kingdom Metazoa; phylum Chordata; class Actinopteri; order Osmeriformes; family Osmeridae; genus Osmerus; species Osmerus eperlanus. The sequence continues at coordinate 8,577,933 of NC_085037.1, forward strand.
GTGAATAGATAATGAGCATTCTCATGAGTGGTGCTGAAGGCAGTTGTCCTATTTATGAGGCAGAATTCATAGGAGATGACCTCCTCCCACGTTTACGCTGTTATAAAACACCAGGCGCAGCTTTGATGCTTGCCATCATCTGCTCCCTTGGGACGTTGCTGTACGGATGGCCCTTGCCAACACGCCACAGAGACAACAGGAAGTTCAAACATTCGCTTTCTGCCGACATATAGCACAGGCTAGGGAGAGAAACGGGAGCCACATATGCTATCACATGTCACTGGAAAACCCAGCACCAAACCTGGCAACCCCTCACCAACCTGACAACCTCAATCCTCTATGGACAGATTATTTTTGCTCCTTCCGTACATCTAACTCTACCTAAGTCTGGAAAGCTAGCATAGTTTCTACAATGTGCAAATGAGGAACATTTCTGTGAATGCATGTGAATGACAATGCACAGCCATGGAGCAATGAACACATTGAATATACACATAATAACCTCAACAAAGGCAATGCACTATACAGAAATCCGAACTCGGCATGCCTTTGAACTATGAGGACATCTCTGTGCTCATGCAAAATAATATGTGGAAAGGTAGCATTAGGATGCACCGCCGGTAAATCGGAGGGAGGAAGAGAGATAGATGGAGCGAGAGAGAGAGAGAGAGTTAAAGAGCTTGAGAGAGCAAGAGGGAGAGAGCGCAGGTTTTTAAGTTGCTGTCACTGTGCTGTCACCGTCTCTGTCAGAATAGATCCATCACTGCTCAGACACATCAGCCTGTGCATTTGCATGTGAGCAACGAGAGCCAGGCCTTATTACACATTCAGTTTCACACTAACCCGCTCCTGCACCATGTTAGCTGGAGTCTCTCTGAGACCTGTGTGTGAGTGTGTGTGTGTGTGTCAGGGGATGACAGAGATGTGTCACGGCCTCCTGAGGCAATGAGGTGAGCAGAGAGCAGACACATCCACCATTTTCCCAGGTGTGTTTCTGATCAGCCATCTTGTCAGGTACTCTGAGGCTGGAGTCTTTGTCTTTGTCCCAGCGCTCTATCTCCCTCTCCCCCTCTCTCTCTCTCTCTCTCTCTCTCTCTCTCTCTCTCTCTCTCTCTCTCTCTCTCTCTTTGTCTCCAACACAATGGCAGGGCTAAGGCCACGATTAGCAGCGTAGTGCGAGTGTGTGCAGCATTGTGTCATGGGTCTGTGTGTGTGAGGGTGTGTGTGAGGGTGTGTGTGAGGGTGTGTGCGGGTGTGTGTGCGGGTGTGTGTGAGGGTGTGTGAGGATGTGAGGGTGTGTGAGGGTGTGTGTGAGGGTGTGTGAGGGTGTGTGAGGGTGTGTGTGAGGGTGTGTGAGGGTGTGTGTGAGGGTGTGTGAGGGTGTGTGTGAGGGTGTGTGTGAGGGTGTGTGTGAGGATGCATGTGAGGGTGTCAGGCTGTGCAGCATGGCGGTGCAGATGCAGACAGTTCCTGTGTGAGAGCGTCTCCGCTGGGACCCACACAGCTGTGGCACAGCATCAGGCCCTTAACGAGTCTTAACACACACACACACGTGGGCAACAGACTCTTGCACACACTCACACACACACGCACACATTGTACTATAGGCCTACTATACATTGTACACAGACCACAAATACATACAGGCATACAAACATACACTCCTACCCACCTACCCACGCACGCACACACACACACGCGCAAAGATGCATAAAGCAGTCTAGGTTCTCTTTAGTTTTTTATTGTACAGTCACCAGATGGGCAGATACATCATTTTAGAAAAGAAATGGATATTTGCTTGTCAAAAAAATTATAATACAATTTTGTCAATATAGATTATGTACAGAATGAGATGTCGTTAAAATGAAATAGCGTTGTTTCTCTGTAATAAAGATGTCTAGGCGCTGAGGGGTCCAGGGGGTCATTTACAGACTCATCCTCCCAACCAATAAATAGTCCGAACTGTATATTATTAAGTACGCTGTGGCCAGGCAATATGAGCAATACCAGGCCAAGTTCTCAAATGTTCTTTTTTTCCTGTAATCAATTCTTGTACATCACTGTGCTACACACACACTCACAAAGAAGCTCAACACAGAAGTAGGCTGGAGACCACATTACAGTGGGGTTTACAACAATAGGGGCAATGAGGAGAAAGAAAAATAAACGCATGAAGATTTGCCGTCCTCCCCCTGCTTGGGTGATCTGTGGAGAGAGGGTGCTATCTGATGGAAGCCCGGCAAAGCTGTCTGAGTAGCACTTGACATTTGGCCAGATTCGAAAAGCCGTTTCTTTTTTTGTTTGTTGTGAAAAGCAACCCGGCTGGAAAATCTCTGTCTCTCAGTTTAACCGATGACTTCTGTCGCTTCCCTCTCAACTCTCTCACTCTTTGAGGTTCACCCTCTTGCTCTCCTTCCGTTCTCTGTCCTTTCTCCAGGCATGAAGTGGGACAGGTGTCTGAGGCCGGGTGGCAGGGTAGAGGCCCCCCTCCCCTGCACTCCGTCTGTTTCCCATATGGGATGTAAAAACAAAACAACAACACAAGAGCCCCGAACCGGGCTGTACTCAAACAGGACAGACCACCTCACCACCATCACGCCGCCAGCACAACAGAAGACAACCGCGGGTTGTCAAAGGGTCAAAGCTTTCGGCCAGTGGTGATGTATGAATCGGGAGCTATTAGCGCCTTTAACCCTAGCCGACCCGTAGCTAGCTCTCCTTCTCTCCTCACATGGGCAAGACCAAGTCTCCAACCCTGTCCCTCCACCCCCCTTGTGCTTTCTGAGGAGAGAGTTATGACTTGGTGGGCGATGAGCGAACATGTACACACACTTGCATAAATCATCTGTCTTGTTGGGGGCTTAATTACGAGTGTTTACCCTCTCTGTAACCTCTGGATGGGGGGGGGTGATATGAGCACGCCTGGCAGGGGTAGATAGCACCAAATACTTATCTGCTGACTGCGTGTTTGCCCGACTTGAATACACCAGAGTAGAACAGCTAGGCTTTGACCCGGTTGTTCAAGTTTTTCTTCTTCTATTTGGCGGGGGTTGGGGGTGGGTCGAGGACAACTCTTCCATCAGCTCTAACATGAACCTGGCCGAGCTTGCTAAGCTGTTCTGGGGTGACCCGGTGGGGTGGGGGCACCCGCGAGCCAGGGACTGAAGCCCCTACAGGACTCTCTGCAGGCCCTGATTCGTTGCTTATTTCATTAGGGGAAAGGTACATAAATCCACAAAATGGAGGGGGGGTGGAGTGGGGTGCAGGGAGAATATTTGCATTTCTCCTTTCCTCCTTCTCAACCCCCTCCACAACCACCACCACCCCCATCCTCCTCCATTTAGTGCAGTGACTTCAATCATCACTTTCGCCAAAACACATTAAGCCAGTGTGTCCGGGGGTGAAGAGAGAGGAGAGAGGGGAGAAAAGGAAGGGGGGTGGGCGAAAAAAAAACCTGGGGTGTCGCATTCGATTTGCAATCGCGATGCATCACTGTGGCATTACTTTGCAGATTAAAGAAGAGGGGGGGGGGGGCCTGCATCTCAGTGGAGGAGCACTGATGGCTCTCTCCTGACGGATGCCTGTCCTCCTGACCTGCTTTAGGGGACACTACACCCCAACCAGGGGACACTGGGACAGCTCACAGACCCCCCATAGAGCATCCATCCCTCCATCCACCTTTCCCATCGACCCCTCTATCCTCCATCTCTCCTTCCTCCATCCCCTCCCCCTTGCCTTCCAGCCCCTGTATGCAAAGCGTTCGGTGAGTGCGTCGGGCCCGGCCCCTACTTATGCAGCTGTTTGATCCTGTTCTCAAGTTGAAATATCGCCTCCTTTTCTTCTATCTTTTTTTCCTTTTTTTCCTTTTTTTTTTTCTTTTTTTAAGTAGGAGATGAGAAAGCGGTTTGCATACATTAAACTTAAGCCAACACACAATGTGACTTGTCTCTGTCTTTGTGTTACTGCATGGATTCAAAAGAAGCATGGCATCTGTAAAGTGCTTGAGAGCTTATGGGGCGAGCGGGAGGGAGGCGTTCCGAGCCAAGGAGCAGACCAACTGGGGGACATGAACCTGAGGGGAACGGGGACCGTGTAGCCACAGCACAGAGAGAGAGAGACACGAGACGAGAAAAGAGAGAGAAACCCGACAGGGCCAGTGAAAGAGAGAGGCAGGGGCGTCGGGGCTGTGGGGGGGGGGGGGAATTTTAAAGGGAAGTCCTCAGGAAACAATATGACGAGACATATTTGTTCTTTTCTTTCGGAGCGACAGAATCACAGTCAGACAGTCAGTGGGGTTGGTGCCGGTGCCTGCAGCTCGGCCTTCTGGGACTAACCCTCCCCTGAAGTATCTGGGTCCAAGAGGGGGGCGGGTGGCTGGGAGGGGCGATCGCTCACCCTGGCACCCAGCTCTGGCTGTGGTGTGCCTGGGGAGGTCCAGTGAAGGCCCCTAAGCTCATGCCCATCCCCATCCCCACCCCCTGGGACAGCGAGCCGTCAAAGTAGAAGTCCATGCCCTCGGTGTCCATGAAGTCGTTGAGGAGGATGGAGTCCACGTCACAGTCCAGCGTGTTGGGGAGAGGGTCCATGTCGAGCTCCGACACCATCCGGTGGTGTGGCTGGTGGTGCTGTCCGTGGTACCCGGAGCTGAGGGGGGGCTGGGGATGGTGGTAGTAGCCCTCCCAGCTGTCGTTCATGCCCTGGTGGTGGGCGCCGGGGTAGGGCTGGTGCCGGGGGTGGGGGTGGGGGGCGGAGGCCAGGCGGCAGGGATCCTGGGGCACATCCATGACGCTGGCGGGGTTGGGGGGCAGGGAGGGGGCCGACGCCGGGAGGTGGGGGCGGGGGCCGTAGTGGCCGGGGGTCTTGAGGCTGTAGGGCTGCAGGATGTCAGTGTTGACCCTCGGGGAGAGGGCCTGGGGTCGCGGCCCGCTCTGCTGCAGGTGGTCGTGCATGTGGTTGGGGTTGGAGCTGGGGTTGACTTTGTGGCTGTGGTTGTGTTCGTGACTCTGGTTGTAGTCATGGCCCGGGTGGTGCTTGTGACTGCGGTTGTAGTCGAGGTTAGAAAGGTGCTTGTGACCGTGACCGTGATTCTGAAGGTGGCTGGGGTTCTGGTCGAGCACCGCACCGTGACCGTTGTGCATACCTGGGTTGTGAGTGTGTTCATGGTTGTGATTGTGGCTGCTGCGGTTCTGATTGTGGTTGTGCGAGCTGTGAACCCCGTTGGTTGCCTGGGTCAGGAGGGCGTGCGTCTCGCTGGCCTGGCCCAGCACCAGCTCCTTGCTGCAGTACTGGGGCCCTGCAGTCAGAAGGCTCTGCAGAGCGTTGTTCTCTGAGTAGGCCCTGAGCAGGCGCTGGAAGCTGGCCGGCTTGTTCTCCTGGATAGTCTGCATGGGGGCGTGGTGGCGAAGCATGGCCAGGGTGGTCTGCCCGTAGACGGGCCCGCAGTACGACCCCTCTCCCTTGGGCCCCGGGACGTAGGGGTAACCATTGCATTTGAGCTGCTGGGGCTGGTGGGGGTACCCCCCCTCGTCCAGGCTGATGGCCCCCGTCAGGTCAGTGAGCTGGGGAAGCTCCACGGAGGGGCAGTGGCCCCCGGTCCCTAGGGCCGGGGAGCGCGTGCTGGTGGGGCTGGGGTAGAGGCGGGGCGAGGCCGAGCAGGACAGCCCGCCCTCCTCGGGCTCGTCGGGCTCCGCCTCCGCCAGGATGGGCGACAGGCAGCCGCTGAGGGTGGAGCCGGAGGAGGAGGTGCGGGAGTGGAGCTCCGTCCAGGCGTCGTACTCCTCCCCTCCCACCCCCACCCCTCCTTTCCCCGCCGGGCTGCCGTGTTCAGGGGAGCCCTGGAGGCCAGGCCCCTGGCCCTGGCCCTGGCCCTGACCCTGACCCTGGCCCCGACCCAGGCCCATAACCCCAGCCCTTTTCCTGCTGACCCGGCCCTTGGTCTTCAGGTACTTGGTGCCTCCGTTGTCTATGGATGCAGCTCTCCTCCGTGGGCCCTTCCCCATCTTCCCCCCCTCCGGGTTCAGCATCCACCAGGAGCTCTTGCCTGTGCCCTCATTCTGCACCCGGATGAAGCGCGTGTGCAGGGACAGGTTGTGCCTGATAGAGTTCTGGAAGATTGAGATCGATGGGAGAGAGAGTTGGGGGAGGGGAGGAGAAGGAGAAGGGGAAAAAAACAAAAGGAGCATTAACACTCGAGGGACTATTTAGGGTCAAATAATCGTTTTAGAAAGCTTGCAATCTTTTCAAATTATGTTTAAAGTCTATGGTGAGAGAGAAAGAGATTAAGAAAAGAGATGGAATGAGAGAGAGAGAGAGAGAGAGAGAGAGAGAGAGAGAGAGAGAGAGAGAGAGAGAGAGAGAGAGAGAGAAAGAGAGATACAGAGAGATACAGAGGGAGAGAGAGATGAAGATGGGGGTGTGGGGGGTGGAGTAAAGAGGGCAGGGAGAGTGAGGAGGGCCTCGGAGCTGCCTGGCCAATCAATACCTCCCCTGCCAGATTTTTCCTCTCTGCACGCGCTCACTGAGTCATAATACGGCCAACAACAGCGCCTCCACATCAAACTATCACCAAGGTTACAGAAATGAATCACGCGTGGCAACCCAATCACAGACAGTTTCTATCGATTGTAGGGCCTCCAAAAATGAAACCCTGCGAGGCAGCCAGGGAGTGTTGAAGTGGAGGGGTGCGAGGGAGGGGGGGCCTGTGCTCTGATTTAACAGCAGAGAGTCTGAAAGATCACAAGATAAAAAAAGGAGAGGAATAACAAAGAGAGAAAGAGCAAAAGAGGTGGGGGAGGGAGAAGAAAAAGAAGACAGGAATGAGACAATTTAACCCTCCTTTAGAATCATGAGACAATTAATAGCACCCCAGGCTCACAGGCTGTAAAAGTTCTGTGGATATCATCGTAGATGGGTTAGCCTTGATCGGGCCTGTGTTCGGCGCAAGGTGCTATGGGAATGGCCTCTAACAACGCTTTTTCAGAGGAGTAGTCAAGAGGGCTAATCTAGGGTTGGCCAGACCCGTTTGCCCAGCTGGAGTGAGTTTTCAGAAGATTTGATTCCAGAGGAGAGCTCAAGAGGGATCTAGGACCTCTCGCTCTGCCTGGCTGAGAGCAGAGGCTCCAGCCAAGACCTCGCTGTCTCTGCCATCACACCTCCATACTCACATACTTCATCCCTCCTTTTATTATTTTTCCCCTTCAGCTTTCATCCCCTCTTTCTTTTTTATTATTTTTGCAACCCCCCACCCCCCCCTCCCCCCTCACTTTTTCCCCCTCTATTTTCCTCTTGATACAGTATCTATCTCTTTTTCTCCCTTGTTTATTTCAAGCGTCCTGGTCGCAATCTCTGTCTCCTGATACCTCGAGCCCTTCTCCATCTTCATTCCCTCCCCGCCTCCTGTCCAATTTTCCTGCTCTCACTCTCATTCATCTCTTTCTCCCTCCCTCTCCCTCTCCCTTTCTCTCCTCTCCCCGGCTCTCTCTCTCCCTGTCAATGTCTCTCACTTTCCCTATCACTCCACCTTTCCCTCTCTCTCTCTCTCTCTCTCTCTCTCTCTCTCTCTCTCTCTCTCTCTCCCTCCCTCCCTCCCTCCCTCCCTCCCTCCCTCCCTCCCTCCCTCCCTCTCTCTCTGTGTTCCCTCGTCTCTTGATCACGCCATTGCTCATTCTCTCCGTCACCGCATCCATCCTCTCGTCACCTTTTGCTGACATCATTTCCATTTCAAGCAAACACCAGAAACAAATAGGAGATGCAAATCTATATTCAAGAGCAGCTCGCCCGACACGCCGTCCCCACCCTGCGTGTGCTCTCTCCTCCCCTCACCGTGTTTAGCAGGCTACCTCACAGCAAATTGGCCATTTACCACTAAATAGATTATGCTTCATTGTTGTCAACGCTGTTTCTCCAAAAGCATGACACCCCAAACAATGGATAATAGTTTCCTTTGCCAAACATCTACGGCAGAATGCATCTTTAAGTGGTCGGCAAATCGTTGCTGTTTCCTGCACGCCATTTTCATAGACGCAGCTTAAAAGAAAACCTTGTGCCCCCTCCGGCAGGAGTTCTAACAGGCAATTTCATCCAACCCTCCAGTGAAAACATGCAGCTTTGACTCCCAATCTTTTCACAAGAGAGAGAATCAGGATAAGTGAGGTGCATTTACTGTATGCCCCTTCCGAGGGGTCCCCTCCTAAAAAAAGCAAGGCCACCCAATTGCACAAGCAGCGGCACAGGCTGATGATGACACGGCCAGACTGGGGCTGGGCGTGCAGCACGCCCACCGAGCCCGAGACTTCATCAAAGCCTAATTGAATGATGGCGTCCTGCGAGCAAGGCCACGGATGAAGAGGGACCCACGTCAGGTGATCTGAGATTGTCGCCCTGACAGGTTCCCGCTACCTCGACGACAGCTCCAGCTGGGCGTAACCATGGCAACTGAGTAAACCGAAGGGGGGGGGGGGGGGAAAGGAGGCAGAGAAAGAATGAGTGCAGTGTGGTGGGAAGGGGGGGGGGATAGGAGGAGACAGGAGGCAAGGGGGTATGGGGGCAGGGGAGAGAAGGGAGGAGGGGAGAGGGAGAGGGGGAGAGAAGAAGAGTGTTCCAGATGCTGTTTGATGCTGCAGGCAACTCCAAACAGGCTTTTATCTGACTCAGTCAGATTCCTGCTTGCCTATCCAGTAGGGAGGCTCAACCAGCAGCCGTCACCATGCCTCCCTACCTGTGCGGAGCAGTGATTAGCAAGTCAAGTCTGAGCGCTAGCCGCCACAACGCCATCACAGGCTCCACCAGTCGCCGCCGCCGCAGCAGCAGCCAGCACTGGCCCGCTGACCGTCCCCAACCACAGCATGTCACCTCGTCAAAGGACCGGAGCCAGGGACACAAATGAGCTACTGTTAAGTGGCTAAGAGCCTTGTCATATCTCATGGGTTTGACGTCCCCCTTCCGAGAGCCAGGTCAAGTATGCTCTCGGTGTTTACTAGTCACACAGATCTATACTGTGGCGAGGGAGCCTCGTGTGACGAGTGACAGACAGGCAGAGCAGTGGGTGACCTCGTCGGAACGTCCAGCCTCCTCCTCCACTTCCTCCTCCTACTTCGGGAGAGCAGGTTGCGCAACAGCAGGGTCCACCGCCAGGCGTTAGGCCGAAGTGTATAAATAGAACTGTCTGAGTGTGAGTCAGAGGCTGGTCACTCCAGCGGTTAGCTACAGGCTCACTCACACACACAGGCTCCCAACAACACCATACTCACACACAAAGGCTCCAAACAACACCATACTCACACACACAGGCTCCCAACAACACCATACTCACACACACAGGCTCCCAACAACACCATACTCACACACACAGGCTCCCAACAACACCATACTCACACACACAGGCTCCCAACAACACCATACTCACACACACACAGGCTCTTAACAACACCATACTCACACACACACAGGCTCCCAACAACACCATACTCACACACACACAGGCTCTTAACAACACCATACTCACACACACAGGCTCCCAACAACACCATACTCACACACACACAGGCTCCCAACAACACCATACTCACACACACACAGGCTCCCAACAACACCATACTCACACACACAGGCTCTTAACAACATCATACACACACACACACACTCAGACTCCCAACAACACCATACTGACACACACGCTCTATTTTGTATCTCTCACTCTCCACACTGCACCCCTAGCCCCACACACACATGGCACACTCACGCTCCACACTGCCCCCCCTCCACACACTCCCCAAAACTGGCAATCATACTTAATCCCTCTCCAGCCTGAGTAATCCCCGCCAATCCGAGGCTAATCCTGGTTAATTCTGGGCGCTCCTCTGTTGGGTTTCACCCTCCAACCGCAGCGACAGGGTGGGGATTGGTCGGATCATGGCGATGGAGGGTGGGCGTGGTGGCGATTGACATAATTGCTTGGACAGCGATGGTAGACCAAGAAAAACAAGCACAGGTTTCACAGGCCTTGAAAATCCGTCCAGATTGAGCTCTCTCCTCACGTCACAGCAACACTGTTGTTGCAACTCCTGGAGAAAACATGTTTTTCACGCAGCCCAGGCTATCCACGAGCACCAGTTCAGCCAATAGCTAACCGATCAGGCAACTCCACAAACCTGGCAACCCCCAGCCCTGATGCTACTGTAGTAAACAAACCTTTATTTTTCCATGCCAGCTTCCCCGAGGGGGGAAAGAAGCAGATGTAAAAACTGAGGCTTTGTAGGAGTTAAGGAGAGCAGGGCGAGAGCTGCTTCTGAGACCATGCCAAGGCCTGTTCTACCACCTCAATCTCAAGCTTAACAGAGCCTCTGAGCTCAGTGCTCCTTAGCGATCATTGATCCTGATTCCAAAATGAAGCACTTAAGACGCCTTGATCAAGCATCTAATCCCGCGGTAATGAGATTGAGACCTTTTCACCCAGAACCTCAGCCCTGCTCAGACGGACTCTTCTCGTCGGCAAACACCCTCTGCCAACACTCCTCTCTCAATAATAGACTCTGTTTAGGGTGGGGGTGACAGTCTATTTGAGCCCCGGTCATTTTCAAGGTGAATTACTGACTTATGTGTGGTTAGAAGGAAGGGAGGGAAGGAGGGAGGGAGGGAGGGAGGGAGGGAGGGAGGGAGGGAGGGAGGGAGGGAGGGAGGGAGGGAGGGAGGGAGGGAGGAAGGAAGGAAGGAAGGAAGGAAGGAAGGAGGGAGGGAGGGAGGAGAAACGGAGAAAAGGAGAAATCATAGGACTCTCCTATAAAGTAAGACAATCAGTCTATGTGGCTCTTCATTTAAACGGCTGTAACCAATAGTCCTTCTGTAGTACATATAGTCCTTCTACAGTTCTTCCTGTCATCTCCCAACAATCCACTCTGTCCACAGTATGTGTTCACAACCATAGACTATCATCTATCATCATAGAGAACAGACATACAGGGTTAGACATGCAGCATGGAGACTCAACTCTGAGCTCCGAAACTCCACCGTCGCAGGTCTCCACATAATGTATGTGGATGGAGGACATTCTATCAGCTAAACAGCTTGATACTCTGCCTTCTGCAGCTCCCCCCTCCCAGGTGAGATGTGCCAGACTCTGTTCTTTGGAGGATTCAATAGAACATCATGTAGCGAATTTTATGGAGTCTCGCACACTTTTAAGGAGGACTCTTAATTTACGACGCATTCCACACAGAGCGTTCCAGAAAGAGAGTCCCTGTTTTACATTCCGCACAACGTTCCTTTAGACGGGATCCGGACAATCCAGTCGTGGGTTGTGGGGGATTGTTCTAACAGAGCCTTCTGGAGAGCCAGCAAGACCGTGCTAAGTCGTTTTCCGACGCAGTTTGGCATTATTTATTAATCCATTTCATACAGCCAGGAGTCATTATGCATGGTCCTGTCAATGGGTATATCTCTCTATGGTGTGCATTTATTTGATAATAAGCAGGAGTGGGGGGAGAAGATAAAAAGAGCTGACTGCGTTCATTGTGGAGTATTTTCTGCAGGCGGGGGAGAGACTTAAATGAGAGCCAGCCAGGCTCTCTTGTGTGGGAACGGGTCTCGTCTGCTTAAGCCTGTCTGGAGGCAATCGATGGAAATTAGGCGACGCTAAAAGATCCACTTCCTGTGACTGATGTCAACGGCGGCGCTTGTCTCCCTTTGATGGGAAATAAAGAGCAGGCAGAGGAGGGGGGGGCAGGGGGGGGCAGAAGGATTAATGGGGTTGGAGAAGGTGTGAGCTCACAGAGGTTGGGGGTGTGGGGTGGGGGGGGGGCTCAGCAGGGGGGAGGGCATATACAATGCTTCGGCGGATTGAGGAGAAAATAACGGGTCAGCTGCACCAGAGGAACGCTAGGTTGTAACAACATACACAGGGAGGGAGGGAGGGAGGGAGGGAGGGAGGGAGGGAGGGAGGGTAGTTCACAGGAAGGAAGACTGCTCCTTGAAGATGCTTTTTACACATTTATAGGTGCGCTGCTTCCAATGTTGCCTCCCTGTTAAAGAATTGATATGGCTCAAGATTTCTACTGTACACTATGTTCATTGTTAAAGAAGTGATAAAAATGAACATTTTGCAGGAGTGGAAACTTCAAATTGTATCTGGTGTGCTTGAGGTGATAGACTCTTTGTCTTGTTCTGCCAATGTATACATGTTCAAGGCACAAAACAGCTCTGACAAAGTCAGTAGTGCATTGTTGGTGAACAAATCTGGGCTACTGCATCAGTATAGACAGTGAGCATTATATAAAAAGAGTAGTTGGCAGGAGCAATAACAACAGAGGCAAGATGAGGGGATGTTGTGGGCGTCCTCTGTAGAGACAAGGTCAGGGGAGTGTGAGGTGAACCAGTCAGCCAGTCTCTCCTCCTCTTAGAGCAGGGAAGGACTTGAAGGCAGGCCTCAGGCGACAGAAGTCCCTACCCCCCCACCACCCCTCCCAACCCCCAACCACCACCACCCCCCCACACACACACACACACTACCACCACCACCAACACATCCCCTACCGCCCCCCTCCCTGTAGAGAGCCAGAGCCCTGGGGAAGCCAGCCAGGGAAACAGGGAGGGAACCAGGGAGGGAAACAGGGAGGGGGAGGACAGCGTGGACAGCGTCTGGTGCTGGGGGGGGTTAACCTGAGAAAGGTAGGCAGGAATAAGCCTAGGGCCCAGGGGGGCTGACAGGGAAGGCGATCCCCAGCAGACCGCTCACTAATTGGTGCTGGCGCTCCAGCGAGGGAGCCTCTGCTGTGAGGACGGACGGACGGACGGACGGACGCAAGAAGGCGAGGGAGAGCCCGGGGGTGGGGGGGGGGGGGGCGCGAGGAGAGGCCGTGTAAAAATAGAGCGGGCAGATTAAGGAGCATCTGAAAGCGGAGCGGGGGATCGGAAAATCCTCAGCTTATGCCGGCCCTGTCCGCTCCTCGGGGGCACAGCCGGCCCTGGGCAGAGCGAGGGAGACGGAGCGAGGGAGACGCAGGGCGGGGCGGGGCGAGCACAGCCCGCTTCAGCAGGGCCAGGCCACATCTCATATCAGCAGCAGCACCTTCACTGCCTCCAGACATGGCTCTTGCTATATACAGTATATATATATATATACTTATTAGGTATAAACACTGTATGTAGTGTATAGATCATTCTGGGCGCGCTTCATTGTCTCAGTCACTCAAGCGCATAACCGTGAGCCACGTCAAGTGCACCCCAGTTACGGCCAAACCCTCTAACGCCACTGATCTCTGGCCCAGATCTGCTCTCGTCATTGCCCCCCCCCCCCCACCTCCCCAAGCACCTCCACACCTCACAACCCCCCACTCAGGCCCCACCTCAACGGGTGGCATCCACCCTCCAACCCCGCCCCCAAGAAGCCTGGACGCGGCAGGTGGGGTGAGGAGACACCTGTGGGAGCCCACGCCTCCGTGGGAGCGAGCTGAGAAGCAGACCTCCCACCTGGCAGTGGGCCTCGGAGACAGCAGACGCCAGCCACCTCGCCTCCCAACTCGCCTCCAGGCACATGAGTGGAGGAGCCCGGCTAGGAGAGACAGCTTCGAGGGGGCGGGGGTGTGATCACTCAGGATGGGTGGAAAGCAAGTACACCAATAATGACACATATACGACTGTAGATACTGTGTATACGATTGGAATACAGTACACTGTTTAATTCTCCTGAGGTCTAATTGTTCACAGTGCTCGAGGACATAAAAACGGAACCTACTGAAACGGAGGTGTAAAACAACAATCCAGCTGATCCCACCCTAATCATATCTAATGATTTATCAACGCTGTACTTTAGAACCACGGAAACAAACCGTCTTTCAAACTGGTTTTGTCACGCTCCAAATGAATCCTGAATGTTTAGGGTACGTGATGTGAGGGGTCACTGATGGGGCTTTCATAACCTTTGTGTTTGAGAGAAGAGAAACTTGATATCTGCAATGAACCTCTAAGCCGACACTAGACAATAGAATGCTAGAAATAGCCGTCCTTATAGAAAAAGGTTGTGCAGTGCGGTCTGCTCTGAATAACACATTCCTGGGATAAGATTAGACCACTTCATTATGTCATGTAAAAAATAAAAAAAAGAATTTAAATGTGCGTTGGGACTCTTTCTTTTGTAAAAGGTTTGCAGATTCACACCTTCACACCTCCTCAGACTTGTCATTCCACTCATGTTAGTCAGGCACACACACACGAGAACACCAAAAACACACGTTTGATACTATGTGCATCAACGCGTCCGTGCGCACACAAAGAAACACACACATACAGATACACGCACACAACAAACCCACACACATCTCACGCTCGTGCTCTGTTCGCCAGGCACTCTGGGCCTGCTCATTACTACAATGCCAAGCTACCAGTTGCTAAGGAGACCTGAGGGAGAGGGAGGGTTCCTGTTGCCATGGCAGCAAGGCTGCTTCCTGCCAACTGTCTTTCCCCATGAGACCTGACCATAGTAGACGGAGAGAAAGGGAGAGAGACAGGGGAGGAATACAGGGGAGAGAATGAAGTGAAGAAAGAGAGTTGGTTGGGGGTTCTGGTTAAGATGTTGAAAGGGAAAGACTTGTAAATACTGGCTGGAGGCTCGGCTTGTCAGAGAACTACACGCGGGGGGGGACGACGACGCTGAAATAATGTGCTGCTAAATTGATGAGGTGAAAAGACAGAGAGCGAGGGACACAGTGAAAGGAGCTTTTGAAAGCCTCGGTGTATGTGTGTGTGTGTGAGAGACAGACAGAGAGAGAGAGAGAGAGAGACAGAGAGAGAGAGAGAGACAGAGAGAGAGAGAGAGAGAGAGAGAGAGAGACAGAGAGAGAGAGACAGCAGCTTTTCCATTGCCACGAATGCAGGGCCCACGCTCAGCGTCTCCCTGTGTCTCTGTGTTTGTCAACTGGTGACTGCACAACATGGCTGCCCACAACCAGAGCCAGGCGTTCAGAACGACAGAACATCCAGAACTAGTGCCCCCCCCCTCCCCGGCCATTCACCTCCCACAGTGCCATGTCCTGGAGTGAACCTCTGGGCTGCCAGGGAAACCAGATCTGACACAGTTTCAGAGCACCAATCGCACAACCTATCCGTCATGGAAAAGTCTGCCAGGGAGACTATGAGCGTCCGTAAAATAAGAGACACAGAGACACAGAGACACAGAGACAGAGAGACAGAGAGACAGAGAGACAGAGAGACAGAGAGAAAAAGCAATAGACAGGAGACAGACAAGGACAGTAAGAGAGAGAGAGAGAGAGAGAGAGAGAGAGAGAGAGAGAGAGAGAGAGAGAGAGAGAGAGAGAGAGAGAGAGAGAGAGAGAGAGAGAGAGAGAGAGAGAGAGAGAGAAATTGAGAGAGAGAGAGAGAGAGAGACAGAAATATGGCAAGAGATGGCAAGAGAGCAATGAGTGAGGGGAGGAGACAGAGACCAAATGCAGAAGTCAGACAGAAAGACAGAAAAACAAACGTAGGGAAGGGGGGTGTGGTTCGTACAAGGGAAAGAGACTTTCTCAATCCCCAAATTAAAAGAAGCCTCATTGTTCTTCCTCGCCCATCCTTCTCTCTAACTTCACTGGGTTGGGGTCAGAAGTATTAAATTCTTCTTCTCACTGCCTACAACTATTTGCAGGCTCAGCCTATTTAATGGGGAGTGTCTCCTAGTTGGACAGAGAACACGCATAATGAGGATGTGAGGGATGTATCCTTTAACAAACACTTTATTTTCTTTTATTTGTCTCGTTTCTGACTTAGCACTCCATAACCCTTAAACCATCCTACGTTGACACATACGCGCTCACACGCAGTCACATACACGCACGCACGCACGCCCACACGCACACACACACACACACATGCTCCCCCTTGGTTCCAGCCAATAGAGAGATCTCCCTCTCATTTTCCCACTGTCTCTTCTCTACTCTCTTCCCTCTCTCAGTCTGTCTGTTTCTCATTGCCAGGGAATGTGGCGTCTGTCTCGTTCTCACAGCCTCCAGGAAGCCATGGACATTGACTGCTCTGCCCGGGCCCAGGCCCCGGCCCCGGCCCAGGCCTCGGCCCGGGCCCCGGCCCCGGCCCCGGCCTCGGCCCCAGCCGCTGCACAGGCCTCACTTTGATGAATCTCTGCCCCCCCCCCCCCACCCCCCACTCACCCATCTTCTCCGCCTCACATACAGACGTGCCTTTATTGACTTATTCATGCATGGGTTTGTTTCAAGGGTTGAGCTCCTGTCTGCCAGCCTGACAGACAACCCCCACCCTCCTCCCCCATCTCCAAATACCCCCTCCGCCCCCACACACACACACACACACACAACCCCCCCCCCCCCCCCCCCCCCCCCGGCCCCCAATCCCAGCGTGGCACTAAAGGGGCTCAGGGTTCACTTGGGGTTCCTCTCCAGTTTCCCCTCCTCGTCATTCTCTCCTCCCCCTCTTCCATCTCTCTACATTCTATCCAGTTCTCTCTCATTCCCCTTCTCTCGCTCGCTCCTCTCCCCCCGCGTCTCAATGGGTAGGATCCAGTGAGAGGGAAGGTATGCCCACATTTCCTGGAACAAAGACAGCCCAATTAAGTCAGTTTGAGTTAGGGTCTGTGTGGCAAGGAAAAAGGAAACACAGAATGGGGAGAGAGAGACGGAGAGAGAGCGAGAAGAGAGGAGACAGTCTAACGAGAGAGAAGAGGGGGAAGAGCAGGAGAAGAGCGGAAGAGGAGTGCGAGTCACTTTGTAGCGGAAGCGGGTCGACTCGCTTCGTTTTTAGCTCCTCAATGGGAGACTATGAAATATTAATAAGCGCTCCAGCCATACACTTCAGAGGCCTATGGTAGAACTTAAAGTCTAATGAGAATCTCCTCATGAATTGCTAATGGAGATGCTGGAATGTGTGTTTTGTGAGTGTTTGTGTGTGTTCCAGTGTTCCAGTTTATGCGTGTTTGTGTGTGTGTGTGCTTGCATGCATGTGTTTGTGTGTGTGCATTTGTGTGTATGTGTGTCGGTCAGTTGGTAACAGAGGGGTGGAGCACAGCAACTCTTTCAAAAAGAAGAGAGGGAACTTCATTAGGGGCTGGTAGCCCCACACTCACACACAGACACAGATAGACCATCTCAACAACATACTTTCCCTTGAAAAGCAACTGATAAATGTGGATGTCACATAAACAAGTTATACACTGCATGCCACATAAAACTACACTGAAACAGATGAAATCGAAATAAAAATGTACATATAACTGTGCTTATGGAAAATATCAAATCATTTAGATCAACAATCAATTAAATATTCTAAATCCCAGTAGCACCACCATGTAAACTACGTTTCTTATGGAACCATTCTGTCTTTGTATCGGTACAGTAACTCAATGAGTGACCCAGTCTCTGTTAGACGTGTGGCTAATGCCAAGGGGCGGGTGAGAGAAGGGAGAGGGGGGGAAGCCCTGCAGAGAGGAGCAGAGCAGAACACCTCCTGCCTCGCCTCACGTAACCCCTGCTGGCTAATGGCAGGGCCGGGCTCCACGCTCGGGGGCCGTGGGCCGCGAGCGAGCCGGGAACACGGGCGGCCCTGAGGTACAGCGCTGCGTGAGAGCGTTGCTTAGTGACCTCATTTCTAACCACACTGGCACGACCCCCCACCCCACTTCCCCCTCCCCCCCAGCCCCCGTCGTCGTCGTCGTCCATAGGTGGGGAAAAAAAAAAGCACACACTGAGATGGAGAGTACCTAGAACCAACACAGCACCTCCAGCACCCAGAGGAACTGGGAGCCCTGACAGGGCTGGGCCCCCTGGGGAGACGGCAGGACAACAACTGACACCCCGACGGGATGGAGAGACACAGAGAGAGGAGTGTGGTGCGAGGGAAGAGGGGACAGAGCGTGTGGATGCTCACGAAGGCATGCTCGAGCACGTGTCACCGGCTGCACATCGGCCGTGATTCGCCGCTCTCGATCGGCAGCGGGGGTTCACGTGGGGAGGGTTGAGGCGAGGCGTGCCATATGCGTGCCGAGAAATGCGGGAAACACATGGGATAAATGCGTCTCTGGGGATGTGTGGGAGGTGGGGTTCATTAACGGTAATGTGGATTTGTGTGTGTTGTGTGGGTGGGGGGGGGTGGGGGGGTGGGGGGGGGGGGTGGGGGGGGTGTTAGAGGGGTGAGGGTGGGGGTGGGGAGCCCTTCCGCCTGAGTGGGGCTGTCACTGGGTATCAGTCAGCCGGGCAACGGCAGGCGGTGCAGATCATTAGCAGAGACAGAGAGAGGGAAGGGGAGAGAGGGGAAAGAGAGAGGGGCGAAAAAAGAAAGAGGGAGCAGAGGGACGGAGCGGAGGGAGGGAGGGAGGGCCCAGGCGCAGCGCCCCCCTTAATATCAGTCTTGGGAGAATGACCCGGACGGGCCTGCACAAAGCTCAGTCACGCAATCAGAACCCTCCGTCCTCTCCACCATCCCTGTCTCTCTCTCCCTACGCCACCATTTCCTCCCCCACTCCCCATCTCCCGGTCTAACACCCTCTGCCTCCACTACACGTTCACTGGGTTAACAAGACACAGCCTGGCGGTTCGGAAATCTCACGCAGCCTGGTGGTCCTCAATCATATCAACAGCACTCAACCAGAGACTGTATATCGTAAGGAACACATTACAAAACCACCTCCTCCTCCCCCTCTCCCTCCTATCCCTCCTCCTCCTCTATCCAAGCTCCCTGTTCCTCCTTTCCCTCCGGCGACTCCTCCTCTTTCTTCTCCGCCTCCTCCTCCCACTTCTTCTCCTCCTCTCCCTCTCTCATGGGACCGCCTGGTGTCCTCTCTCATCTTGGCGTCCAGGCCCCCCTCTCCTCCGCCTGGTGTCCTCTCTCATCTTGGCGTCCAGGCCCCTCTCTCCTCCGCGTGGAGCTTCTCTCCTCATCCCGGGCGTCAGTCGTAACTCATCTTTTAGTGCTGCGTTGTACGGTGACCACCCTCTGCTCAACAACACCGTTAAACGGACAGATTAATGCTACTATAAAATCTGCCGATGGGGTGCAGAGGCAGTCATCAAAACGGTATGTGTACAGACGATGGCATCAAGGTTTTGATGAAGTCAGGCTTTAGGTGAGAAAATTCATCATTCGCCAGACTGCAAGGCATTAGGTGAAGGAGGAAGGGGAAGGGCAGAAGGGAAGGAGACAGGCTGTGACCAAGGAGAGGAAGAGGAGGATAGGTGACAAAGAGGGGCGGGCAGGGGAGGGTGAAGGAGTTGTGTAACATTTTTGTTCCTTCGGGTCCATGTCAGAGAGAAGTTTTTTCAATATTCAAATAGATTTTACATGATGTCCTTATTTTGTGAACAAAGAAACCTTAGAATCGACATATATTCATTTACCTTGTTACATAATAATGAAGCAATAAACAGTAATGCAAAAAATGTGTTCCAATGTCATTCCAATGAATCATGATACAATTCCAACATCAGTACACACATGGTGCATATTCCGATTTAAAACAGTCACATCTGGGCCCTGACCAAGCTCATCACTGCATAAAACAAAGCCTTGAAATCTACAATAAAAAAAAAAAATAGATTTGGAAATATTCCAGATTACATCCCAAATCATATATCCATGTGACCAAATGCTTCTACTGTGGATTTAAGTGCAATTTAGAAGAGAAGCGGACCTAATCTAGAATGTTCATGAAGGCGGACTGGAAGCTTTTTATCTGAGCCTTCAAACGGCATCTAAAAAAGGAGAGAAAGAGAGGGCAGCACTCAAAGAGACGAAAGACGCCAGCGGTTAGATTACAGAGAGAGGAAGAGAAACAAAGGGGGAGAGACGGTGAGAGAGACATGAGAGA
Organism: Osmerus eperlanus; assembly: GCF_963692335.1. NCBI lineage: Eukaryota > Metazoa > Chordata > Actinopteri > Osmeriformes > Osmeridae > Osmerus > Osmerus eperlanus. The sequence goes on from NC_085037.1 coordinate 8,597,749, forward strand.
CAGAGGGAGTCTGGGTTCAACCCAGGCTATCTGTCGTCTATGCCTCAGCCACCACATGGACAGAATGCTGAACGCAGAGTTTTGAATCCTGACCTACTTTCATCAAATTGACACAGAAATCCAAGCTGAGATGTCGTCTCCTGCTCCCAACCTCTACTTCCCCCCCCTGGCCTGCCCTCACAGACACCCCAGGAGTCTCCACCTATTCCCATCAAGTCAATCGTTTTTATTGCAATCCCCAAAATATCGTCAATGATTTTAAAAAGATCCATGAATAAGTCAGTGTCTTGAATGACTTCAGCTTCTCTATTCAACGCACTTCAGGCTACAATTATAAGGTGTCAGAATGTTCCGTTGGACTAATGAATATTCATAAAGGCAAAATACTGTAGCTCCTTTATGGCCGTGGTAGACAACAGACATTTCGTTTTGTTTCCATTTATCTAGCTTGGCATCGTCATGAATTTGGCAGTCACAATCCTCACAAATGTGCCAACTTGTAAACATGCTCATCTGCTCCTGAAGTCTGAACGGCCAACTGACTCTAAGCTCAGGTCAAAATTGATTTCAGCATCACAAATATAATCTATAAAGTTTCCTTGGAATAGGAGTCCATAGCTTTTTTTCCCTTATTAGTATTAGTAATTAGTAATCAAATTTGAATTATAGAGCTGACTTGCGAGAAGGCTGGATTGTGTGCAACAATACTAAGCCCCGTCTGATTGATGTTGAACGTCACTTGAACATGAGAATACTTCATTGAGAATAATCAGCATTAATGGTGACAGATAATGGAGTAGACGAGTTAAGTGTCCCGCTAATGTGAGACGTTTCTCTTTCCTGACAATCAGGTCCATTATTTGCTTTCATGACATTTGAGCTTTTTAGGAAAGCAGGAACAGACTAGCAAACAACATCAATTGCCAGCTAAACTACTGGCAATTAAACAGTGAGATGAGATGTCTTTGGTTTAATACATTGCTCTGCCTGAGGGACATGGTCAAACCCAAGGATGAACCGTTCTGTGGTCAGCCCAGCGGTCAGCCCAGCGGTCAACCGTGTGGTTGGGGTAATGGACTAGCAATTGTAGGGCAAAAGTAGTCATCCCTCCATTCTACCGTCTCTCTATTTCTCCATCCCTGCACTTTTTGATCCCTCTATACCCCCTTTCCATAAGCGTCCTTCTCCATCCCTCCATTCCACCTTCCCTCCATCCCTCTATCTCTTCATCCCTCCATTCCACCTTCCCTCCATCCCTCTATCTCTCCATCCCTCCACTGCTCCATCCTTCCATCTCTCCACCCCTCCATCTCTCCACCCCTCCAACCCTCCATCCCTCCATCCAGTGGCATTAATCACAGACCTGCTGTCGTCTACTGATTACCTCCCATCAATCTTAGTTTTCAGGAGCCTCCGAAGGGAGAAGCCCCTTATGAAGATCTGATTAAAAATGTAAGTACCTCGTAATATAAGCACATGCCTGGCTTCTTTGTCAATATTCTTTAACACTCGCTAGCTTCAATAGGGATTCATCGACTGCACGCAAACAGGGCAGTTCACCGGTTAACACAGCGGTTGGCCCAGGCTCGAGCAGGCAGACGTGAGGCTGGGACAGAGATGTGCGGAAGTCATTTGGGGCTGAAGGAGACTGGAAGATGGGGGGGGCTGCTGGGAGAGATACACATCCTGTCTGCAATTAAGGTGAAATCAGAAGAAGAGGTCTGCTCTGCCTTGATAATGAGCCTTGTCTGAATTATTAACTAGAGCTGCACCCCCCCCAGGACGTGCACTCCCATCAGGCACACACATACGTCCACACACACATGCATACACACACACAACCACACACACACGTACACACACACACATGCATACACACACACAACCACACACACACGTACACACACACACATGCATACACACACACAACCACACACACACACACGTACACATTGTACACTACACACTACAGCCTTGGTGAAACGTTTCATTTGACTGTGGCACTATAAAAACAATTGCAGAGGGACAACTAGGTAACTACCATTGCTGCACCATGCACCATATACTTAAAACATAGACAGTAGCGTATTTAGGTTATGACTTATGTAGTTATAATCATAATATGTGTACTACTGCAGTTAAATTCTTAGTACTGCACTTTCATTTATTCTACTGTGTACTAATGCTGTTCCATTTATTCTACTGTGTGTACTACTGCAGTTACATTCTTAATACTGTGTGTGCTACTGCTGTTCCATTTATTGTACTGTGTACTACTGCAGTTCTATTGACTCTACTGTGTGTACTAATTCAGTTACACTCGTAGACATTTACATTTAGTCATTTAGCAGACGCTCTTATCCAGAGCGACTTACAGTAAGTACAGGGACATTCCCCCGAGGCAAGTAGGGTGAAGTGCCTTGCCCAAGGACACAACGTCAGTTGGCATGACCGGGAATCGAACTGGCAACCTTCGGATTACTAGCCCGATTCCATCACCGCTCAGCCAACTGACTCCACATCGTAGAACATGCAGAGCGACTGGAGTACAGACGAACCAGATGAACTCGCTCAGGTCACAGAACAACCGTAAAGCAGGGGGACACATGCTGCAGGCTGGCCGGCCCACTCCCACTAGCAGCCAAACAGCACAGACACAGGAAGACTTGTCAGAACACCCTGGGGTCTGGAACTGGTCATAGGTATAGCTCAGCGGTAGAGCATTTGACTGCAGACCACGAGGTTGCAGGTTCAAAAAACTCCTAAATAAGCATGTTATTGTTATCAGAAACACACCAACGGTGGATGCTGTGCTTCCCTGGCTCTGGTTTTTATGACACAATGGGCAGCGGGCCCAAGCCCGGCCTGGCCCGCCCTGGCTGCGTGCGTCTGGACCCAGTTTTCACTGTGGAATTTCCGTCCCGTGGTTGCTCAACATCCTCCTCTGCGATCGCGCCCAACAATTTATTTCGATCGTGATTGAAGTGGGAGAGCTGAGAGAGGGAATATGGTGTTCTATTCCGGCATTATTCGTTTAAGCAGGGTGTACACGCCTTTTTACCCGCCCCCTCAGCCCCTCCTCCTCCCCAGTCACCCCCCCCCCACACACACACACACACACACACCCCAGCCCCCACACCGTCAAGCAAGGTTTTGGCCACACTCAACCAAATTCTCAAGTGTCCCCAGTTCTCCGGCATTCAAACAGATCTGAAAGTCTGTGCTCCAAGCACCGACCGACAAGATCCCTGGAGAAAATCCCTACTGTCTCCACCCTAGGACCACCCTCCCCCCCGCCCCCCCAACCCCCAAACCACCATTGACAAGACCAAATGGCCATTCATTCCATTTCTTCCTCCTTCCCTCCTTCCACAGACAGATCTGACTAGGTCTACGGCAGCCCCCTCAGCCCCCCCAGGCCAGTGCCAGGCCCCGCCAACTCGAGAGCTCCCCTCTCCTTCTGCTGCGCCTTTTGTGATAATAACAATAACAGAGGAGGCGCTGCGGAGGGCTTTCTGTTGAGCCCCCGCCATGCTGCCTGGCACGGGGAACCTCTAAGCCCGTTTCCACCATCTCCAACCCAATTCCCCTCGGCCTCGGCTGGGGCCCCGGCATCGCAGGATGCATTAAGGCTGCTATCAATGTGCTCAGCGTCTGGGGCCACCGTCTCTCTCTCTCTCTCTCTCTTTCTCGCTTTCTCTTCATCTCTCTTGCTTTTTGCATACTCAATTCAATTCAAAGGAACTTTATTGGCAGGACAACATTTTATAGGTTTTCTTCAAACATGTCTCTCTCTCGCCATTTGTGACTCTGTCTGTCTCTATTTCTCTGGTGCTTTTTTGGCCTCTTCTTTTCCCATTACTTTACTTGTCTTTCTATTTTCGGTGATATGATTCCCAGCTACGCAAAATGCACACTTGCCTTCGTGCCCTTCTGGTGTGTATCAGAAGTAACAAGCTCATCAAATACAAGCAACATCAGATCTCTGCCTTCCTTCCTGCCTGCCTGCCTGCCTGCCTACCTGTCACTCGCTCCATGAGTATCAGTCTGTCTTAGGCTATTGTCTGTCCACACACCTGAGGAAAAACTGCACATCTTCAATGTACAAGTGCACATCGAATATGGTCAGAACAGCAAACCACAAAGACAGAACCGCATGGTCAAATAAATCTAAATCTGGCTGTAGATGATACAATCATGATCGTGCATATGACTACACACACTAAAACCTGATACGTGTGTTTATGTGTGCGTGTGTGTTTGTATGTACTTGTGCATCTTTTGTGTGTACCTTTGTACCTTTGTGTGTGTGTGCGTCCAATAAAACTCCCTTGGGCCCGGTCGCCATGAGTACCAGAGTGCGGTCAGGACTGGACCTTCCCAGAAAACACACTAGTATTAATAGTCTCTATCTGTGGATCTGTTTCAGTCTGGGAGACCAAAAGGCTCCACAGCCAAGACAATGACAGCGCAGAGCCCAGCAGCTGAGTCTACCACCAGCTTTAAGACAGTATTGAGCAACACCTCGTTAAGACTGCTTTTCATATACGCAGCCCACTGGATGTGATTCTCCTCCCCCTTGTCCATCCATCCATCCATCTACTCCCCTCATTCAATTTCATCAGCAGCTACTGATGTGCAATTTCAAAGAGAAGGCAACTAGCTATTCAAATGTACATGTTGTAACTGTGTGTGTGTGTGTGTAAGAGTGTGTAAGTGTGTGTCTGTGTGCTTAAAATCGTATTAAAACCGGTGCCAACTGTTACAGCCCAACATGTGCGTGCATGTGAGTCTGTTTTTAAGAGTGTTTTTATGATTGAATCAAGTTGTTTTTGCCTAACTTGGTGCCTTCCAGCCAATCAGAGCTGTGCCAAACCAGCCAATCAAAGCGTCAACACAAAGCCCTATGGAGGAATTTGAGCTGACATCCAGCTGGGCATCCCTGGGCAGCACAAACAAGGCCTCAGGAATTAAGCCCCTTTTAAATCCAATTTTAAACCTAACCATAAAGATTGGAGTATTGCTATTCCATGTACTTATGCCTAAATGAAATGGTCATTTCAACAAGAATAATCTCTCTCTTAATACGCCACTCTTCTCCAAATGTTATGAAGCTGGTATTTCAAGTTAAAGAGATGCCAGGAAATAAAGGGAGGCTATTTTAGACAACAGAAAACATCTGTGAAGAAAAGTACATCATGATTTAAAGGACAGTTGATAAAATGTGAGAAAAGGGACTGAACTTAAAACAACCCTTGAGGAAGCTTAAGCCTGCTCACAGTGTCTGCGTGATGCAGATGGAACCTCAGACATGACATGTAAACGTGTTCCTCTTTCTATCCACTTGGACAGATTTGTGAATATAATCAACACTGTGTAGGTTTGAGGGTCCTCAGTAGGGACCAATGTCAAGAGACCATTGAAACATCCACACGTTTCATTGGCGGCTGGGCAGAGGTAGTTTTACCATGTAGGGTGATCAATTTTTTTGGTCCCCACCAATGTTCAAACCAAACCTAGGCCTTTGTCAACAAAAATGGCATATTCTGTTGTACTATTCACGTTGGACTAATCTCCATGATGATCTGAAAACACACAATACCATTAGAAATCAGGATCTATAGGTCTTACAAGGGCATGACACAAAAGCCTGCTCATCAAGACAGCTCGGTTTTCTTTTGTAAAGAATAATGGGTATTCATGTTTCTTTTGTTGGAGTTAGGGGACAAAATAATTAGCATTTAGTCTCAACCACGGAGAGACACCACGGACAAAACAATAGGCTATCGAGAATTATGGTTGAATAACATGGATTTTATCAATTTATTACATTAAAATTATCTTCTTTTTCCATTTAAATGATAATCTACAGTAGTATCTGTTTGTTGACTCTGTTATAGTCGCATATTTATTGTCCCTCTGCCGTTGCCGTTGTCAAAACCGCCAATTGCACAGCCTGTGCGTAATTTTACGCGCGCGCAATGGATAGAAGGGGCGGGCTCGGCTTGTCCACAGAGGGTTAATCCAGAGTCAAGAGCCGTCTGTGACGCTGAACCTAAGGAATTGTAGAAATGACCGGGGACGCACTTGTGTCCCCCGTATGACCCGTTTTTCCAACTTCTAAGCAGATGCTGCCACACAACTTGGACATAAATACGTCTGACATAGCCTAGCATGTGAAATGGACATTGCAACGGCGCATTGTGTAAGATTATTTAAGAGTGAGCTGATCAGGGCGTTTACAATTGAACGGATTTGTCTTGCTATACACAAGCCACAAACCCAAATACGATGAACCCAGTGAACCCCTTTCCGCCTCCTTTCTACACATTGCATCGCGGAGTGTGGTAAACTATAGGTAGCGACATGCTAAAACCTGACATTATAACATCGCAAGCATTATTGAGAACCAGCTGATATTTGGGAATTCTGGATGACTATTAACTCATTGTTAGGAGCACGAATGTTGTGTGAATAAACAATTGAAAAAAGATTACTATAGCGTTCTTATATCAAGTGACCGTACCTTCCATCCAGCTGAACTATTGCTGTCACCTTTATCCTTGAAATAAGGGACAAAGCGCACCATCCAATCGTAAATCTGTGACAAAGTAAGTCTCTTCTCGGGCGTACTTTCAATGGCACGCGTGATGAGATCCGCGTATGACTGGTTTCCCCATGCGTTCCGCCGGGAGGACTTAGATTTGCGCAGCTGGCCGGCGACATCAAGCGCTGCCCCGGACATACACGTAGGAGCAGCGGCGATAGGGGCTGGGGCGCCGGCTGGATGTTTTATCTCTGTCGGCGCACCACCTCTTCTACATGTAGGAACGTTGTACTGCTCCAATTTAACAGATGCCAGGGGTAGACCTCGATTGGCCTCCTCTCCCCCAGGAAAATCCTCTGGACACGGTAGCGGCCAGGTGCACGAGCGAGGTCGGCCCTGAGGTTCGAATTCCGAATCGATTTCAACCTGATGCGCATCCATTCCGTTGTTCTCCATCATCAGCATGGTCCTGAATAACGCTGAACCGGCAAGGTCACTGTAGAAAACCTGTATAAATCCTACAACAGCTTGAGAGTTCTTCAAATACCCAAACTGTCTTTTCTAACAGCAAACGCTATTGTCTGAAACAAAAATATGAACCAATATCAAAAAGCCGGGTGCGGCGTGGAAAATGATCATTCTGCACGACCACATGCAGCATCAGAATACACCAACAACATGTATCCGTGGCATCAACAAAAATACAAGTCTCTCTTCCATGTTAATTGGCAGATAGTACAACACGTTGAGGAACGCACGCAAGTCCGGGTGACGGTTAAAAATCCATTCTGAGATCCTGCATAGGCTACTTCAGCACCGCGGACTTGGAAATGTGCCCCCTGTGATCGTTCCGTTGCAGCAACAGTTGATTTCTTTGACAGACGGGTTGACAAGCGACTGTGCCAAGAGGCTTGAAATAATATCGAATCAACCCCCAAATTACAGCCACATAAATTTACTTTAGTTTCCGAGGGTCTGTTCACAGTTTATGTCGTCTGGTATCTCCGTCCTCTGCAGATTTGTGACCGGCTTCACACGCAAGCGCTCACGCGAACACACTCATAACTGATAGTAACACACTGCGAGTGCAATTACTCCCTTAAAATAGGACCTCATGAATCATTTATAAAGCCGCAGAATTCCAGACGAAAAAGCCTCGCGGCTTTTGTTGCATTCCCTGCCTTCCCTTCTACATCGAAGACGCCCTGTCCTGTGTTTCCCAACCTCTGTTTCGTTAGATTGTCAGAAAACGTTCGTTCTACAGTTGTACACCCCTGTCTCTCAGCATCAAGCGACTACATTGTAGCGTGGAATAAGTGCTGCTAACACATAATTGGACGACGCTTGGATCAAGTCACACCCTCTAGAACAGGTTTAGAGCGAAAGGGAATATCTCATCTTTCCCACCTTCCACATGGAAGCCAAACTGAGCTGAAAAAATATTATATTAAATATATGATCTAGTATAGTTTTATGTTTTGGTTTTAAGTATTTCATGTGTTTCTGTCGAAATCATTTGTTAGCCTACATGTATTTTAAGGTAACCAAATTAAAACATTAAATATAGCTACAAGCAAAATTAATTAATACTTGGCAAACAACAACAGGCTCTCTGGAGATCTGAACTCAAGAGCATTTGGTTGCAAGTCAGCCTCTCTATCATCTCTGCTGCACATCAACTGTTGAATTTTTATGAATAGAAAGGGCACACTATCAGCTTTGGTCAGCTTTGGACAAAGTTTAGGCAGCTGTAATTCCGTCATCTTTTGACATATCAAGGTGAAATTGTGCATGGTACTTCAGAATTATGTCATCTGGAAGCCTGTAAGGTTTGAAATATCATCAGTCAAAAGGACATTTGCGTAATTGTCACAGACAATGTGGACATTGAATTCAGCCATATTGTCTTGTATTCAATTTAGCTAAATATTGCTTTGAAAGACATGTATCTCACACATCTACAACAAATGTAGGTTTTCTACACACATGATGGAAGAAATACGATGCGCTGGCTATATGAAGCGTCATCTTATCTACAAAGCATGAGTTAAAAAGAGCCAGATCTAGTTCTGGCACTTCTTGTGTGGTAATCCCCTCAGAATGAAACATTACTGTTCCTATTATGACTAAACAGCTAGACATCTAATGTGGGTACCTGGCTTCCTGTTTCCCTAAACTGATAATCATGACATGCCTGGTGTCTGCAGCTGGATTTGAACCTATGACCTTACACTTAACAATACACCGTCTCCACCCATTAGATATCCTCTGTGTTGGAAAATGCTGCTTTCAGTTACTGTATTAAAAAACTAAGCCGTTTCTCCTGTGGCAAGCGTTGTTAGATTTGGCCCAAGTTTAAACAGCTGTAATTCAGTCATATTTTGACATATCAAAGTGAAATTGTGCATGGTACTTCGGAGTGATGTCATCTTGAAGCCGATTAGGTTTGAAAAATCCCCCATGACATTTGATTTATTGACACAAAGATATTGAGGTAATGTGGACATTTACATAAATACACCTATCTCATCCTACCGGAGGAACTCTAATAATTGGAATACAATCAAAAACAATAGTTTTCCTCCTACCAGAGAAACCCTTCCATTCCTCACTCAAATATGTCCTTCTCAACGTTTTTGGAAAGGAAAAGAAAAGCTACAGTGTTCTCTTCATTTTTCCAGGGTTGTAATATCAAAAGAATGACCAGTGTACAGAAGGCTGACATTTTGTCCAGATATAGTATCAAATGAATGCCTGTGTACAGAAGGCTGACTTTATGTCCAGATATAGTATCAAATGAATGGCCGTGTACAGTAGGCTGACTTTTTGTCCAGATATACAGCTCTGGACTCCATAGTTGATGTGTTGAATATAACTGATTATAATTTCATTTATAGTAGTAGTAGGTAGACTAATGGGCCAGACAATTTAACTATTGGAGGCAATGCTATTTCAATTCAATTAGGTTATACTGTCAACCCTTTGAAAAAGTAATTGGCTTGCAGCTTCATGTCAGGCCATTCTCTGTAGGATTGTTCTCTCTCAGCAGAGAAGGGAGAGGCAGTTGTGAATGTCACACTCAATTGGTGCCGGATTGCCGGTCGGTGGACCACGCACGCCTATCCAGTCACCACGGGAGGGGGATATTGCACACTTCCTTTTTATTGGCACCAGCAACACAATCCGATCTGCATCACCCTGGTTTGATTATGCATGAGTATCCACATCTTTTCCACCCTGAAATCTGAGTCACATTGGCCCCCTCCCCATTTTATTCATCTAGAAGAACAAGTGCTTTCTAACGTTGTGTTTTGGGTTGTAATTTTAGGTGAAAAATCCCCTGCTGGTGAAGTTAGGCTGAGCAACAGGCTTTCAGCTGGTTGTCAATGACGACCCAAACATATCCTCAAATGCTCTCTAGTGGAATGCTTTCCTCCTGACTAATACATATCTAATATATGACTAATATATCTCAAGACAAGGGGGGCTGCGATAGCCTACAGAGAGAGAGAGAGAGAGAGAGAGAGAGAGAGAGAGAGAGAGAGAGAGAGAGAGAGAGAGAGAGAGAGAGAGAGAGAGAGAGGAAAGGTATGGAGTGCAAGAGAGAAAGGGGGGAAAGAGGAGGGAGAGAGAATTCGAGAAAAGTGGAGACATGCTGTAAATAAGAACAAACGGAGGGAAAATGCAAACCACATGGCACTGCGGTTCCGAGGGGAGATTTTTTATGCACCGCAGTGAAGTTGTAACAGGAATGCGGTGTTACTCCTATCCTATGGAATGAAAACACCAACTCTGTGCCAGCCCAACGGATGTCATGTTCTGGTGTGGCCTAGTCATCTCATCAACACCAGAGCTGGCCCTGAGCCTTTGACAGACATATACTGTAATTATGAAAGTCTGAAAGTCCCTACAGCACAAAGAGGTCCACCTCTCCCATTAGGTAATGCCAGCCGAATACAGTGTTCCCAGTCTCATCTCCTCCAGGCCTGATTATTAAATCTAGCTGTAGATAATGATGATCCCATGAAGTATTGAAACTCCATGAGAAGATCACTCATGTTTTAGACAGAAAGCCTGGCCTAAAGGCCATGCCCGTGTTGTTCCTGTAGGTCTAATATAGTGTCTCGTCAAACAAGCCTGCAGTGAGTTTGAGGACAAGCACTCAGTTGATAATGATTGCGTTTTCAACTTTATGTATCAGCCAGCCAGCCACCCAGGGTTATTGATGTGGTTTGGACTGGTGTGGAGCGCACTCCTTGACTTGCGGGCTCACCATCCTCAATGTTCCATACACTGATGGAATGCAACATACTGTATACTGCTGAATGATGGTTGACTGCTACAAACACTGGCATTTGTACAGCATGTTGCTACCCCATGACTGATTTACCATATACCCAACACACTCCTAAATAGCCATAATTTGGTTATGGAAAAAGATACAAAGTTGATATATGTATAATCATATACGTTTCAGTATACTGCTTTTTGTCTCTCCTCTGACTCCTTTTTGTCTCTCTCTCTCTCTCTCTCTCTCTCTCTCTCTCTCTCTCTCTCTCTCTCTCTCTCTCTCTCTCTCTCTCTCTCTCTCTCTCTCTCTCTCTCGGTTTTAGTAGACTTTCCAGAGACAACAAGCTGCATTTTACTCCCTGAGTACTGGCAGTACTTGCTGCCTTATCTTATATATCCTTGCATCCACTCCTCTGCTCTTTACAGGTCAAAACTACAACACTGAACTATGTCTGCCCACCAGTCCTGTGATAAATCCAAAAGGGGTATTGATAACAGTTAAAGAATCCCCCTTCATCACAATGATGTGTTCAATGAATAGTCCCATCAGAGACAGAGACACACTTCCCTCTGCTAGACCTGACTTTAAGAGGTTTAGCTAACGGGATCCGACACCTCCCGTTAATCCTATTTCGGATTGCACCCTCAACCGTGAAATCCACTCACAAGGGAAGGAATACACCGAGATGCAGTGCAGAGGTGCTGCGAAGATAATCTTCCCCTGTCACTTTTTTCTGCACTGGATTTGAAGAAACAAAAAGGAAGTGGTTTAATTAAAAGCATGTTGATGAATGCAAGCGTGGGGTACGGACATACAACCCAGCTTACTTTGTAGACAATAAACAGAACCCCAATGACGTTGCAAGGCAACACCAAACACACAACAAAATGTTGAACGCATGTCCATGAACCTTGGCATTACCCAGGCTTCAGGAGACTCAAATATACCGATCTCAATCCTTATAAAACATCACAGCCATCATGAGTTCTCATGCTCTGAGTCAACCCCATTTTTATGGCTTTCTGACCTAACAGTGATCCCGTATTCAACATATTGGTCTGGACCACAGAGAGCACTTGGATTGACCACCACAACCAAGTCCACAGGGTGGAGTTTAGCACAAATGATGATGCCTCCCAGAGGCTTTAAAGAAGCTAGATGATGCTATGACAACGGAAATCTGAAGTAGGGATAGGGCTTTGGTGCAAGGTAGGGTGCGGTGGGGTGGGAAGGGAAGGGGTCAGACATCAGACAGTAGAATGTTGTGTGTGACAGGGTGGCAGGAGGGCGGAGGGTAGAGGAGTGTGTCACTGTCACCAGGTGCTTTCCCTCCTGTCGCCCCGCATCTGAGAGTTCTGCCTGGCTGCTCCCTCTGACACGCCACCACGTTGATCAAGGAGGACGGGCCTCCGACACCAACCCACCCCACCACCCCCCTTTCACTCAACTGTCACGTGAGGTCACCTGCCCTGCTCCAGTCTGCAAGGCCACTGTGGCTGAGCACGAACACTGCATACGTAAACACACCTTGTTGTGATGGGGACAACTGGAACTGCAGCTTACTGTTCGGTTAGATATTCCCTGAGAAATACCATTTCACTCTTGTTTACAAGTTGGCAGGCGATGTGGATACACTAGAAATAATATGACAGTCAATTTAATTCCTTTATAAATTCTATTATCTTGGTGGTCATGGGTTAACACTGGGGAGAGAAAATGGAGGAATAAAAAAAAAAAAAAAAAAACTTGGATTAGAGTGAAAAAATGAGGGAGTTCAGAGGGTCGTATATCATTAAGCAATTGAGAAAGTTAATTAGGCAGCTCTGATAATTATTGCCATGGCAACCTGAGCGCACTCATGCAGATTTGATTAACGAGGTGCCGTCTTTGTACACTGGCGAGACAGAGAAGCCTGCGAAGTACCACAGGGACTCCTACTGGCGAAAAAGGTGTACTGCAGGTTACATTCCCAATGCTTAAAGCTTTTTTGAACTTGATGAAAGCTCCAGTCTGAATTTGCTTCTCTACTTCCAAATGTAGAATATCAAAATTACAATCTTGACTCTTAGGCCTAATTCTACATAGCAATGAGAATGAATAAAAACAACCGCAATGAGATTCATTTCGACCTTAATGTTCACCTGGTAATAGCTTACTACAATTTCCAGCAGCTATTAAAACAAAAATTCGCAGGGTGGACGTAATTTGAGCAGATTTATGAGATAGATTTACAAAGTGTGTGTCATTGAAGGCAAGATGTTTGTAGAGTAAGCACAGCTCAAACAACAACACATTGCCCTCTGGTGGAATACACCTCCATGACTATAATGTTGGTTCATACTATTGACGTGAAATGGCTATAAACTCCTTTGGATATCGAGATACTAGGTGAGTGTAGAAATGGTTAGTAAATAACCAAGCTGTTTAGGGAACTCACACCTATTCCCAAATCTAACTCGGAAACGAGAAGGCTGAGAGAACAAAGCAATTTTGAAGGAACAATAGCATAAATGAAAATTCAGACGGTAAAATATGGGTTGAAACATATTTAGGGAGGAACTCATCACCTTGGGAAGTAACTGACACATTTGGCATGTGTTTAGAACCCACTATCAAATTCAGTTTGCTCCCATATCACTTAATTAGCACTGTCGAGAGCTTTCTTCGTCGATGCCATGGTTGGCAGTAAAACGGCAAAAGTGGAGACATGAAAGTGAAGAAGAGACTCAGCGGGAGATCTCCCCAGGGACAAGCTACTCCTCCGCCACTTCATCTAACACACAGCGAAGCGAAAAAGGTATGGATTACTGTTTATTATACAAATATCAAATAGATATGAATGCTAATAACCAGCCTGTCGTTTCAAACATCTTTCTCTTCTTGTCACACTCACACATAACTGACATTCATTACTGTTTTAACTGTCAAGCCCAAGTATAAAAATAGAAATAAACATTAACATTAACTGGCTCATAAATAATGTTTTCTTTTATTGAGTTGCTTTAAAGACAATTTGCACTCGCAGTTCATGGTCTTGTCTTAATATATTACTGCTATGTAAGCCTTGCAGTCTTTTTGATTCGGGCCTTTTGTATAACTGTGCAGGACCATGGGTCTGAGTGAAAATGGACCAGGAATATAAACACAGAATAATATCGTACATACAGTGAAAGGTCGGCAGAAGGACACAAAAAAGAATGCAGGGATCAAAACTGTAGAATTTCTTTCCTTTAGGAAAAGTATTAGTATTGATCCTACTCCAACTAGTACAATTATATACCGTCCAATGTAAAAAATAATTTAAATGATGTCAAGTCACCATGTTAAATAAGCAATAAAAAAATAAATGTTAAAGACAAACAAACAAAAGCAAACAATATATTATTCGTACAAATCTCCAAAACATTATGGTCACAGCTTAGTCAACAAGTCTTAAGGGTGTGTCCAAGTGCCCCTTATGTTACACATAATAGCCCCTCCCACTACACTGTCCAGGACGGGGCTATATCAGCAGAGATGGGGTGGGCTTCTTCCCAGGCCACGCTTCCTTGGCATATTTCTTCTTGCGCGGCTCGTTTAGAGGTTCAGCTGTGTAAGGTCCTGGTGCAGGGATGGGGTTGAGAGTGACAAGAGGCTGTGCCGAGGTAGGGGTCAGGTCCACCTCCGGGGCAGGGTTAGGGAAGGGCAGGGGGAGGCCCCCCAAAATGGTGGTTCCTCCCTGGGCTCCAGCTGGGTGGGTCACGGCCTCATGACTGGTGGGTGGAAGATCTCCATATAGACCCCCACTGAAGGGGAAGTTCTGCACTCTTCGTGCCACAGTGTCATCCAGGCTCAAAGCAGCATGCCCCTCCATCTTCCTTTTCTGTGGATGTGAGAATTTGACAAGAAACAAACACCATAAGACGCTTCATCACTTGCCTTTACGATCCTGAAGAGATTACAAAACTGAAGAGATTGAATCAATGATGACCTTGATGGGGACAACAGCGGTCTGGATCATGTTCCTGAAGCGCCCTACTGACGGGTCGACATCCTCTGTAAGGTCAGGGAAACAAGAGGAAGTGAATGTGACTACACCAAAAAACAAGTGTAGGCAAGAGAACAGCAGAATTTGGAAATGCATGAAGATTGTGTGTGTGTGTGTGTGTGCGTGCACAAGCACCTGGGTTGATGACCTCCTCTTCTTCACTGAAGGACACCCGGGAGCTTCTCCTCTTCCTCTTGGGTCTCTGGATGTCCAGGTTGCCCTCCTCGATAGTGAGAGTAGAGATGCGCTTGTTGTGGGCTGTGTTAAACTCTGTCAGGTTCTGTCTCAGGAACACATGTACAGCATAGGCACTGTTCAAATCAGCTCCATACAGGGAAGTCATCAATTAACGCCAAACATCAGGTTTCCTAATTCATGAAGAAAATGAGTCGCTCTCCAATGCACACCTCCAGTTCGGTTTCCTCCTCAGGCAGTCCCAGCAAGCCTTTCAGCTCCTCATCCTCGCCAGCCTTGGCCTCCCCTGGCACGGTACTGGCCTGGGTCTGGGGCTTCTCTCTCAAGGTGTAGACACGCGTGGATGCCCCAAATGACATGGTGGAGTCGATGGGTACCTGCTGGGGCTTGTGGGGCTCCAGACGGATGCGTCCTAGAAAGGTCCCATGAGCTGAGCAATGACAAAGACTGTCTTCAGTTCAGCTTTCAGTTGAATAGCCCATGCCTGGCATCTAATAGGACTGACAGGGCAAAAGCTACAAATACATTTGTATTTGGCCTCTAAATAAAGCACAACTTGTTAATACAGTTCATAAAACAAATACAATAACACAGACCTCACAGACGCTTTTATTCTGTCAGTGAGTTTAACTATTGACTCACTGCTGTTGAGGTCGATAAGGAAGACCCTCTTGAGGTGCCTGTGGTAGACTAGCGCTGAGTGGACTCGAGAACAAGACTGGTGGTCTATCGTGAAGTCACACATGTCCGGGTTTCTTCCAAACAGGTAGTATTTCTTCTCATCAATGATTAGCTTCTGAAGAGGGATGTAATAAACAAAGCACCATGTTCATAATAGCCTTATGACATTTAGTCATTTAGCAGACGCTCTTATCCAGAGCGACTTTACAGTAAGTACAGGGACATTCCCCCGAGGCAAGTAGGGTGAAGTGCCTTGCCCATGGACACAACGTCATTTGGCACAGCTGGGAATCGAACTGGCAACCTTCTGATTACTAGCCCGATTCCCTAACCGCTCAGCCACCTGACTCCCTTATATGATATTGGGGAGTAAGACATCTAACTAGGGGAAGATGCGGGGTAGTTCCTGCCATCTTTGGAATGCGAGAGCTCACTGGGTTCAGGGGACACTGAGACTATCCCTCTCCATTTGTGTATATGGGTCAGAGAGGAGTTACCATGCATGGGTGCTGCATAGGAGGTGGATGACGTGAGGTAAAACTGTGAACAAGCCCCATCCCCTCCATCTCCCCTCCTCATCCAAACCCAGGATGCATTAATATTAATTTTAAAAGGCTACTCTAACCATCATAGATCTATGTGTAGATAAGCTCTGCCCACCTATGGGGGCTGGTTCATATACTCATTTCCAGAGGGTCATCATGCCCTTACCTCCACCAGTTTGTCTCCCTTCACCACATCCAGATGAAGTCCTGGAGGAGGTTTCCCTGCCCTGATTAAACACACATGATTAAACCAGCAAGGCTGTAATGCCTGTGCCATATTGCTCAGTTTATCAAGGTATATGTGCCTTGGGAGGAGATAAACCCATCTGCCAAGAACGCACAGGAGTTGCCGACTGAAGAGTGAAGCTGGGAGTCACGTATGGGTGTAAGAGCAGGGCTAATGCATTCAGAAATATTAACAGGTTGGCATGCAGCTATCTTACGACAAAGGGAATAGAGATCTTTATTCAGCTTGGAGAGATTGGGACGGAATACCAATGCTAACTTTGGGTGGCCAGCTCTCAATCATGCTGTATTCACTTCCAGAATACACCGTAGCTAGCTAGCTTTGACTGATCAGGTTTCGCTAGCATATGGCTAGAAGGTATACATCGAACAGCTTTTGGCAATGTTTTATTTTTTGCCAACAGCATGAAGCTACCGATTCACACCATAATGCATGCTTTAGATATGTCAATGTCAAAAATACTCATGAGACGCCACAGAGCTTACCATGACGGGCAGTCAAAAGTAGGTGTGTTTGTGCTTGCTGCCATCTTTCAGTAACTACTACTGAATGCTGGGAGATTGAGGAATCCAAGGAAATTCTATGCAATCTGGGAGTCGTAGTTTTCTATCCTTTTTTTTTTTTACATTGGCTAAAGTGTTAATTAACCTCTTAATCACTGTCTTTTGTAAAACGGACCATGGGCATTATAGAAAAAGAACAGGAGACACTTGATGATTCAGCTTCTTTCATTGCATAACAATTATAAATCAGGAATCAAAACATCATAAGTGACCTTACAACTTAAATATAATACAAAATAAAATAAGTATTCTGATATGTCATGCGTAATTTCTTCTTCATTACTTCAGCCACTGTTTTCTATGGCCTTGAAGTGCTCCTCATCAATAGTAGAGAATACGTGACCTTCGTTCAGCAGAAACTTCAAAGCAAGCCTGTATTGAGGATAAAGCATTTTGAGTCTGAGTCACTAGCATAGAGAGAGAAAGGAGATGGAGTTGGAGCAAATACCTGATAACGCTCATGCTAAGGTACCCAAGTCTCCTCGAAAGGTCCTGTAAACTGATGCCTTCACGGGCTACGCAGCACTTTACCATGTTCAAAACCTTTTCAGGACACAAGTTCATACTTAGTACTTAGTGACACACTGAAACTTAAATTACTACAAAAAATTATATCCATAAAATCAGTCAGCTGGGGTCAGTTTAACATTTCCAATCACAGCGACCTGGTTCTGACGGGTGGTTAAGCCACATGTCTCTGTGTGGGCAGCAGAGTGTCCTCCAACCAAGCTGCGCTGGTTCACCCCAGACACAGCATAGTCAGCACTGGAATTCAGCTTATCACCCACCCGGTTCTAGAAATGGAACCAAAAATGTAACTTGGGGAAAATGTCACAGAAGCCGTGAGGAAATATAGCGGATATAGGAATAAACCATGAAGCCTCACCACATGATAAGCGATGCCTCCGAGTTGCATGTGGGCATGCACTACCTCCATCATGTGGGAAGTGATCTGATTCATGTCTTGAAGACGACGTATATTAGAGGCTACTAAAGACCTCCGACCCTAATTCACACATTTAAGGACATCTTTTAGGAGGACAACTAGAGTGTACATTTCCTCTCACCAACTGAGAACATCTACCTGAAAGGTACGTAGGGTTCCTGAGACTTTCACATATGTTCCTGGAAGAACCATTGCCTCCTCCACATATGGGTTCTTAAGAGATCAATAAATGGGGACAGAGTAAACCAACTCAAGGTTAAAAAGGTGTAATTTACTTATGTCCATGCCTTTTAATTGAGAATTCAGGAGAACATGTTAAGACTCTCCTTGGTCAATAACTGACCTCAGTGTCTGCCCACAGCTTTACATTCATAGGTGGCCCAGACATGTCATCCATTGAGTATAAGATGCTGGTGTTAGAAGAAAGAGTTCTCCTTATGATACCCACCAGAGATACCTGCTCAGAAGGTAACACACTATATAAAGCATTGTTTAAATAGCTATATCATCAAGACATAGCTGGCTACAAGAGGGTAGAAACAGAACAAAAATCCAGCCAGATCTAATTAGTTCTTAGAAAGTATAAAGAGGGACAGAGAGACCTTGATGTTTGATAGAACTCGATAAGAACAGCTCCCGCTCTCTCCACTGTCTGCACACAAAGTTGAGCTAAATTCTAATTCACTTAATGTCTATGCTACAAATGGGACAGACTGTACCTGGTTAATTTCAGTGTCTCCAATTGTAAAGACATTGTTGGATTCCGAGGCTGACAAGAGCTGAGACACTGTGCACGGCAGAATCTGAAGGGCAGCCCGGCTCTGTGAAAAGATCCATGACAAGCAGGTCACATTTACATGTACAAAAACCCCAACCCATGTTCCGAAAGGAACCATGGCTTTATAAAAAGGTTTCCTAAAATCCAAAGGAAATGTCATAATACCATAGCTGCTGGGAGAAGTAACTTGATGGAACTCACACACCTTTGTGTTCACCCTGGTTTGAAAGCAGGTGAAACCACCTTGGGACTGGTTGTACCCATGTCCCTTTCCAGAGTAGCTGTAACCTTTTGGAAGACAAGTTCATTGTAGGATGTGACACTGCATGCTACAACTAGAATGGCCTGTCCAGCATAGAAGTACTATTGCTGAAGAATTGTACAACATTTCACTTTTGCAAAAAACAACTTCACCCGGTATCATATAATACTAATTTGAATACTAATTTAAAACTCACTGTTGTTCAACATTTTAACTGCTTTGAAACTGGATCAACAATCCAATCCAAGTTGGATGTCAACCATCAATGAAGGATATTCACCGTGTTTAATTGGTATTTTCAGTACCATGCACCAGGTGAGTTTATTCTCACTAATTAGCCTTTCCATTTATGGGCTGCAGTTTGCTTCTGATGTTTTGTTCCTTTTTAAACAAAAGGTAGTCAGAACTCTAATACAGTCATGTTTTATCATACCCCCCAAAAAGCCAGCAATCATACAATGAAAGACAGCATTTTTTTTTTCCATAAATGGCATTTAATCTCTTCAAAACGTCTTACAATGGCATACAAGGAAAACTTCCTAGTAAAAAGTTTGAGCCCTAGTGCACCTGTTTGCAAGTCCCTTCATTGTTGTATATATTTCAAAGGAGTTGTTTGTAATTGTTACATCCTGTTTTTAATTGTTACATCCTGTTTGCAATCCTGTTGATTTCCTAGGGTTTCAAAATGGAGAGACGATTGAGTTGATCACGGCTGTGTACACGATCTCATTACTGAAAATCACAACAGGCCAGTAAAAACATACATTTTCCATCACTAGCACAAAAGTGCAGTCTTCAACTGTAAATATCACACTTTTGAAAACAAAATGTAAGAATTAACTGTTGTAAAAATCAACCCTACCACAGCAATATACAACTCAAAACGTAAGACTTATCCAACAAACATCCCAATGTCCACAAACTTTGTTTAACCCAGGTGACTCATATACAGTATTTACAAATGTGCAAAATAAATTTGATAAACACAAAATGGTAACACAGATGGTAACATTTCTTGATACCTAGGTCTGCGCATATTTTAGCTAATGTCAATTTTTTTTAAGGGAGGCAAGATGTCGGCTTAAGGTTCCAGCTTCCCTGCCAACAGAGGGGGAAGCGGTCTGGCCTCAGACGTTTCCTCAACAGCTCCTCACCGCTGCAGATATGGGTGACCTACTTTGGAGGCCAAACTTTGCTGCTCATACTGAGGCATGTGACTGACAGCACATTTTTATACCACAGCAACATTGTCTAAAGTACTGGCAAAATAAATGTATGTTCGTGCATTTAATACTGATGCTAGGAGGTATTGATAATTTTACCAAAAGCTCTGCTGGGGATCCTTGAAAAAGGATATAACTTTAGCCCAATTTATACTAATGAGTGAAAAACTGGTGAGCACCAAGGCTGCAAAGCCACTACTGTTGGAAGAAAAAAATTCAATAGAATTCATTATGATAAATGTGGAGGAAATTTAGATAAGGCTAAATGACTTACATCCTGGCATGAACGACACAAATAACATTTTGTCATTTTGACTTTTTTTAATTACCTGGTGTTGCAAATGAATGCTGCAGACAGGTCAGATTCAAACTTTTGCCTGGTGTTCTGGAACGTCGAACCATCTTAGGACTTGATGCAGGTTTTCACAAGGCCTGTAGAAGTGCACAAATTATGACCTGAATGGCAATTGAGGGTCCCAAGAGTGATCCTCTGCCAACTACTGCAACAACTTAATAGGCTTAGTATCAGTCTGTCGAAGGTGTGGAGAAAGGGATTACTGGTAGGATCCTGAGCTGCAAGAAAACTGACAGTGAGAAGAGATCAAGGAAAACACTATGCTATTATTTGCCAAAAACCAAAGATCCCCGGGTTCATGGAGGATTGTGTGTGCTGGTGTCTCTTCCACTCCCCTTGTCTCTGAAGGTGAGAGGCATCGCATTCAGGAAGTAAGACTGTCTGTTGACAGCATCTTCTCTGCGTAAACACTTTTTGGGGTTATCACACTGGATACACCTTTCCTACGTGTCTTATTATGATAATTGGGCAACTATGGAAAATGTAAATAAAGTGTTTTTTTTTCTTTCAAGTGTTGCCACTGAAGTTTTATCTTTACCCTCTCCCTCACACAGTCCTCTCTCACACTGACCTTCAGTTTTGAAAATTCAAGTCATTGCTATGATGATCCAAAGCAGCACGCTCTTCGACTAAACAGCTATGTTCAGGGCAAGACAGGGATGTCTTTATGTGTTACGAATAAGCAGCTGGTTGCCTGGCATTTTTAAGTTATGCTTTAAAAAAAAGTTACACTTAATTACATTCCAAACTAGGGTGGAAAAAAATATTTTTGATTGGGCCAATAGTGTAAATTTTGGGTGAACTTGTTAGGGTTGAACTGCTATTTAATGCTTTACTGCCTCAAATCCCTTGATGCCAGAACTAAGGACAAGAAGAAAAGATCAGCAACAACCACCTGGCTGCTCAGTCACTGGTTGCTAACCCCACCCCTCCATGCTACCCCACCCCTCCATGCTACCCCACCCCTCCATGCTAAACAATTCAAGATAAAGCTGATCTGCAGGTTCCTGGTAAGGGGTTTTCAGTTATGTTTAACAACAGAAGAAACAAGGGGTACCTTAAAAAACAGTTTAGTATGGATGTTTGTCCACAAATGTCAGCTAATTGTCATTTTTACCTGAGCATTGAAAATCATGAATACGGGTACATCATGGTAGAATCAGCTTTTTTTAACACAAACAGGACAATTCCGACATTCAATGTAGTTTTGATCAGACACAGTGTTCTGCACTCACCAATTCAATTTGTCTTGTAGTTCTCTATATAAGAAACCAAAAGGAAGGTTTACCAGTGTCTGTGTAATGATAGGAGGAGACACAGCCTTGAAACAGGATACTGGACAACAAAACACCTGGTAATCCTACACAGTTTACGATCATAGAGGTGGCTTGTGTATTATTGGCCTTGGGAGCCTAAATACGGGATGACATTACAGAAAGTCGTCTCCTTGTCTCACATATTGCATCTTGAGTTTAGCACCGAGTTTGAGGTGGAATATGCAGACAAACAACCATACACAGAGAAAAGAGGGGCCAGATGACGACTACAAAAAAGTGCTCCGGCATAATTTTTTGTTGTTGTTTAACCAAATGGAACCTGAGGTTTTGGAGACCAAAAGCTGGAGGGGGGAGCCAAGATGGAAGTCTGAGAAAGTCATACCTGCAGAGACAGCTAGCGTATGTGCTCATGAACAGCTTTGCTATTACTGAATGCAAACCAACACACCAACCACCTCCAAGGGGTAAAAGTCACATTGCAAAGAACGACCACATTATACATTTGTTCCCTTTCCAAAAAGTTCCCATTGAGTGGCCACTTGAGCCCATAGTGGCTTTTAAGTATGTGCTTGACCGTTACACGACCATATCGCGTTGCCTTGGGTTAGGGCCATCACGCGTTGCCTTGGGTTAGGGCCATCACGTGTCCCAGTCCAGCTCCCTGCAGGCGATCCGGACCAGCCTGAGCTCCAGTTCGAAGGCGTCGGGCCGCTCCTGCGGGTTGGCCGAAAGCATCTCTCTGATGAGCTGCTTCATGCCGGCGTTCATGCTCTTCTTCCTGGCTGGGATGAGCAGCTCCATCTTGGGGTTCTCCAGCAGCGCCTCTCCCAGGGGGACGATCTCCTCCCCCTGCTGCACATAGCTGCCCAGCAGCTCCTTCTGGGTCTCCACGTCCACGAAGGTGATGCGCTCCACCATGGCCCAGATGATGACGCCCAGGGCGAAGATGTCTGCTTTGGCCGTGTAGTGGCCCTCCCACACTTCCGGCGCCATGTAGAAGTCCGTGCCACAGGCCGTCGACAGGAAGCATTTGTTGACGCTGGCCGGCTCCTCGGGGTTGAGGCCCGAGGTAGAGCACACCTTGCTCAAGCCAAAGTCTGCTACTTTGAGGGTGGGCTCAGGGGAGCCGGCCGCCGTGCAGCCCTGGGAGATGAGGATGTTGTCGGGCTTGAGGTCGCGGTGGATGATCTGGTTGCGGTGCAGGAAGGCCAGGGCGCTCCCCAGCTGGAGCATGAAGCTGGTGTTGGTCTTCCTGCTGGGCTTGCGGGACAGCAGGTAGGCGTTCATGTCTCCACCATCACAGAAGTCCATGACGAACCACAGGTAGTAGGCACAGCAGGGGTCAAAGGTGATCTCGCCTTTCAGAGATGTCTCCACCAACTAAGAAAACCACAAACACAAAAAAGAAATGTGTAAACATTTATCTTGGAACGAGAGCCGAGGATTTGCAGGCTTTAAAAATGTGAGAAATGTGATAAAAGGACTGTCAACGTTGAACCAAACCACGCTCAA
The DNA here is from genome assembly GCF_963692335.1 of Osmerus eperlanus. NCBI lineage: Eukaryota > Metazoa > Chordata > Actinopteri > Osmeriformes > Osmeridae > Osmerus > Osmerus eperlanus. The sequence goes on from NC_085037.1 coordinate 8,621,198, forward strand.
AGAGGAAATTGAAAAGAGTCAATTCTGTCAACAGCAAGCCAACAATACACTCTGTTCTGACACGCTCTCTGATGGTTGCTATTGAAATTCAGGTCCCTTACTGGAAGACAGAAAAACAATGTTAGGTCTAGAGAGAGTACCTGACATCTATATGAAAATGTAATTTGATTAACTCACACACTCAAGCAGTTATGATTATTCATAAACATAAATGGGAAAAGGCTGTTGTTACTAGCTTATTCCCAGAAAAGGGAGAAGGATGCTTTGAGAGACATGTCAGTCTGGTTTTGTTTTTTTGTTTTTTTATCCCCCCATTTCTTTAATTTTTCTTTAATACAAGTTCATCTTTAAAGCCTTCAGATAAAGGAAGGAATACATTTCATCTCCCCAGAACATCCTCTGACAGCTGACCAGACAATAGGAAAAACTAACAGTGTGTCTGTCTTTATCTTAAATGCTAAACAGCTCCCAGACAGCAGATTATGTGGAAGACAGATATGATGTTTACATGTTAATCAAAGAAGAACAACAGGCTCACAGACTGGTTTAAATAATCACAATCATTTTTCACTTAACACTGCCAGCTTTCCGGAGATGAATTATTACAGTTCTCAGTGAAATAAAAATCTAATTGCACTTGAGTGCTCTACAGCTGTGAAGAGCCAACAATTTCCTGGTTCCTTCTGGTTCTAAAAAGCCTCCATCCTATCGGATAAGGGTTAGGTTTGAATAACACGTCACAACATTTCTGGGTAGAAAATGTCACTGCCATTTCAGAGCCATATTATATACAAATGGGTTACAAATTGTTTGACTGGCAACTGAATAACCCCCACCACCAAAACCTCATACAACAGAAAAATCCCCCAATAGCCACATTCAGATAATGCTCTCCTATTATCATTTGTTTTCTCTGAGTGCACACTGGAACATTACCGAAAAGAAGAAGAAAACCAAATTGTGGCTGGGATAAAGGGTTTCTGGGAAAGCATCCAAACCCAGCGCTGTGGAGAGCTTAACGAGCTGTCGGACAATGGCCCACGTGTTGTTGGCAGGCTATAATCGAGCCTGGCCAGGCCCTTTAACCGCTCAGTCAGCCAGCAGGGAGGCACAGGGACCTGACAGGCTGGAGACAGGTTGACGGTGGGTGGGGAGGAAGGGGAGGGGGGGGCTTAACGTTGCTGCACTATAACACACACACATGTGCATGCTAAAGCAGGGTCAGGCAGATAGGCATGGACCAAAGAAGATTATTACCGAGAAAGATAAACAGGAAACAGAGCGTGAGAGACAGAGTACAGACAGCAAAAATGCCAGAGAGAGAAAGGTGAAGGGCTCCTTCTGCACAGCCCAATGCTGCTTCCTGCACAACACCTCATTACCAGCCACACTCACACCACAATGTACAGAAGCCAATCTGCAGAAGCCAGACTAAATGAGCATTGAAATACTTAGATAAAGGGTCACACTGTGGGGCATCTGCTGGGCTGACTGACAGACAATCATGCTGAATCCATAAACCTTCCAAAACAACACCAGCTGAGAGCGCCAGGCTTAACACATTGCTCTCCATGGATACTGATGCAGTAGCCAATGTGCAAGATCATCATCTGCCACAGTAAACAAAAGCAAAGCGACCATATGAAGACCTGCTAGGGCACAAAGAGGACAACTAAACCCAGCAGGGCTTTTCTAAACTTCTGTCACCGGGTGGAACTTAAATGCAACAACAAATGGAGCAATTTAGAGTGAAGACCACATCCTGTCATGATTCGTTTCCCTCAGACCACTCCATACTTCCTGTTGAGCTGCCAAGGCCTGAGCATCTGCGAGACAGAGTCCTGAGATACAGACTGTTGCCAGAAAAGCTCTGGCTTTGCGATCTACCCCGGCTCAACTATGTGGGCGTGTTCTTTTAGGTTGCAATGACAACTCTTACCAGGATAAGTACACAGGGGTATTACAAGAACAATAAACTCAATCATCAGAGTTTAAAGTGATTTGACTCACAGAAAACAAAGAATACAATGCGTACCTGTGACCAACCTTTTTTCAACAGAGACCATTCTCACCACCCCAAATCTCACCCCATCACCCTCGCCCCCCCCCCACCACCCCAAATCTCACCCCATCACCCTCGCCCCCCCCCCCACCACCCCAAATCTCACCCCATCACCCTCGCCCCCCCCCCACCACCCCAAATCTCACCCCATCACCCTCGCCCCCCCCACCCCAAATCTCACCCCATCACCCTCGCCCCTCCCCCCACCCCAAATCTCACCCCATCACCCTCACCCCCCCCCCCCCACCACCCCAAATCTCACCCCATCACCCTCCCCCCACCACCCAAATCTCACCCCATCACCCCCCCCCCCACCACCCCAAATCTCACCCCATCACCCTCGCCCCCCCCCCCCACCCCAAATATCACCCCATCACCCTCACCCCCCCCCCACCACCCCAAATCTCACCCCATCACCCTCCCCCCCCCACCTGTTCCTACCTCCAGGTAGAGTGGAGAGCTGGAGCCATGGCTCATCCTTTGGGCTAGCTCGTCCCTCTGCAGCACACACTCCTCCAGGTGGATGACATTGGGGTGCTGGCTCTGGATGCTGCTCAGGGCCCAGAACTCACGGAGGGCCAGCTCCACGTTCTCCGGGGAGTGGCAGCGGATCTTCTTGACGGCCACGCGGGCGCCGGTGCGTTTTACCGCCGCCTCATACACCACACCGTAGCTGCCGCGGCCCACCTCCTGGATCAGCTCGTACTTCGGCTGGCTGCTCACCATCCTCTTCCTCACTGTTGGGAAACAAAGACAAAAGGGGTTTGATCAACAAGTGATGGGCAACTTTTGAACTTAATGAGAAATCTGAGGTTAGGATAAGGATACATTTATCGGGGGGAAAGGCAACCAACAGTTTTTGATGGTTTGTACTGCATGGAAATGGTCTGGAAAGTCACATTATACACAGGTAGCCTCTTCTCAAATTGTCACCGAAGCCACAAATATGTAGGAATTCTCTGGCCAAATGAACACATCTGTTAATCAGGTCATCCTCTACTTTCAATCCTTCTCATGTGTAGCTACCATCAATTAGTATCTCCCACCTGGCGCTGCATAAGGACAGGTCGTCAAGTCACGAAACATCAGACTATCAATGTAGGCCAGCAGAGCAGGGTTTTATTGACTCACTTCAAAAACACTTCTATGTTAAATGATTAGAAATCAATTACTTAAATCTCAAACGGATATGGTTCACTGATTTCTATCTTCCTGTCCTCGGACGTATCATAAAGAGATTATAATAGAAGTTTTATTTTATTTTAATTAGCGAAATTTTTTTATGTACTACCCTAGCACATTAAAAAGAGACAATTGGTTACTGTACAAGACAATACATCCCAGTTTAAGATGTCCCCAAGTGTCCACATTTAAAGTTGGGGGTTGGCAGCAGTATGCTAGCTGTCACACATGTAAACAAACTGACAAGCAGACTCTAGCTAGCCGCTACCGCTGACAGGAATTTGAGGCAACTTGACAGCTGCTGGCTGTCATGTATGGACGAATAACTTAAATATCCCTTCATTTCATGGAATAACTTCTCACATATTCATATATAACGTGATCAATATAATACTAATAACATTACCTGGCAAGCTAAAAAACCGAATCAAAACATGTCGCAATAGCTAACTTTCTAACAAGCTAGCAAACAAGGAAGAGAAAGGTGTTTGAAGGCCATAAACACTTTCCATTTGGTGCTAGTTGGCTAGCGGGCTAGCTCGCTAGCTTGATGGCCTGATAACTCACCAGCACAAGCATGCATGTCAATGGCAAGCTCCTTGCTAGCTACGTACATGGTAGGTGGCCAATTAGTAGTATTTCTAGACAGTTGCTCAAACGTTAGCTAGCCACAACATCCCGTGTTCAAGCAAGGCTTGTTCGAACCGTCGTACGGACAATCGACTTTATTGTCCTCGGACCGCGCAGTGACAACAACCCAAGCATTTCTACATGCAGCCAGCCAGTCTCTCACCAGCGCGCACACACCTGCTCACAAGACGCAGCCAAGGGGACAATATAACTGAAGACAAGAAAACAAAGAGACAGACAAGTTTCATATTTACCTTTCGTATATTGTCTTTTAAGGATTCATGTGCCACCTCCCTCACTTTCCCTGGCAGCCATTAGCTGGCTACATTATCTGCTACACACACAGCCATCACACACACACACACACACACACACGCTCTCGCGCAGCCCCTGTCCAGAATGTGAGCGTGCAGCAGCTTCGAGACCGCGAATCTGCTCGAACAGTTTCACCCACCAGCGCGCACACGGATCTCTCTCCCGTTCTGACTGTGACTGTGTGTAGTGTGCTGGAGTTTAGTGGTCCACTTCGGGAAATACTGCCCTCACTGAACTTAACCCTTGAACAAGTTCTGTCGGCCACGATAAAAACAGAAAGCTACGATGTAATTAGTTCCTATAAAATGTAACCTTCAGTCGGTTGTTCCAAGTCTGCATTGGTTTTAAATATATTTAGGGCCAAGCATATGTTACATGCCCCAGCATGGCAACAAAGATAAACACTATTTGAGGTGTTACTTGGGCATTAATCTATTCTGGTAAGTACAGATAATCAGCACGTTTTGGTTTATTTATTTATTTTATAAAAAGGAAATATCAAATGACCATAATATCACATTGTCTGTAAAAAGTTCCATTAAATTAAACACATGTGGTTTCTTACTCAGAATATTCACAATACAAACACAAACAAACCTACAAATGACTGAGAAAACCATCAGTAAAGACAAAGTAGAAAACAATTCAACAACCGTTCTGTGGGAGTTAGGAAACATTGCATTGCAAGTTGACAAATACAAATCTCACAGCACAGCTCAAGGACACAGCATTCTGCTTCAACAGGAGAGCACAAAACTCTGCCCCGATCCATTACACATCTTCAAAAAAACATCATGAGGTAGACTTGTATAGATTAATGACAAAACATTCCTGCCTTGTTCTCATATCATAAAATCATAAACCAAAAGGAGGGAAAACAAGACAACAGAGCCAGCCCATAGTGATAAGTAAACAAAAACACATGCTGTCAATGATGCATGCTTTGCCATAACGACCATCTCTAGTACCTATCTATTCTACAACTACATTAACTAACATGCACGCAAAGTAAATATTATATTAATATCACATAGCTAAATATGTACAGTATAAACCACAAATGATAAATTGCTGATTCCTTAAACTCAGGCCTGTACTAGACTATATTTTGGTCTAATAAAAACTGGTGTTCATCTTGTGCCAGCTCCAGACAGCCAGACCACAACATATATAATATGGCTTTGAATTTGACCATTGGATTATAAATGCTTCCCTTGATGTCTATGCCACCGTAACACAGTGACCATAAAAATACAGCAGGACTAGATACATGAATATACTGTATGGACTACATGGACAAATTGTGAAAATAGTGCATCTATCTCGCTTGTCTCTTTAGGCAATGAAAGATCTGGATTTTCCGGCAACCCAGCACACAATAATGTAGAACACACACAAACTATACCATCCTTCAAAATACCTCCTCTCAAAGTTTCCCTTAGATCAAAACAATGTTTTCAAGGAAGGAAACTTGGAGTGCAGTCAAAGGGATTAGCCAAACCAACACATTCAAAGCAAGGAACTTCACAACGTTGTGTATTGCGTCATGCACTGAGCCATGACATTGACAGATTCATCAAACTTGGATCACATTGTGTTTCTATGTGCTGCAAGTAGCAACATCGTCTCATAAATAAGCTTTATAATATATAGTCAATGTGTTTTTAGTGTTGTATATTACTTGTGTTGAGTAAATTGTACATACAGCAGAGGCATAAGGTATGGGGGGGGTCAAGATGTTTTCTGCATCCCCCCTTGACACCACACCTTAACCATAACCTATACTGCTAAACTATGATGCCATGCAATTGCAAATGCATATTCACTATATTTACTTGTGATGTTTGACAGTATTAACAAAAGAGTACACAGGTGGTAGACAGTGTAAGGTGTGATCCTATTTGATCATAAATCAACAATCATTCCGAGAGCCAAAGTTACAGAAAAAAGAGGATGTCAGCCTTAACAAAACTGGATCCATTAGAAAGCCAGTTTCACGATGCATTTGAATAAATAATCAATATAAAAAGATTTATATATATATATACACACACACTTTAGTGGTGAAAATATCCCAACATCTGTGGATAACAAGTAGTGACAGAACATTTAATTGAAAAGTTAACTACTGTGATTAAAAAAAGCAAATGACAAAACAGGTCTAACTCCTCCTAAGAAAGTCCATGCAATACTGCTAGCTTTCACAATTTTCAAGTAAAACACAAGTAATCTTTGGGAAGAAGTGAGCAGCCCTGATAAAATTCCATGAGACCAGTAATTTGAGAGAAAACCAGGTCTAGGTAAAAGCTCAAAGAAGTCAAAGTCTGCCTTACAATCAATGCTGGTCTTGCATATCACCTTGAATCACGGCTTTATAAATCAAGAACAGTTTACTGTCTTGATAGAAATGGATTCATGAGTAACATGCAGAGGTATATGTATCCGTTTTTGTGTGTGTGAAGAATCATTTTCAGTGAATATTTTTTTATGGGGATTGAAAACAGGCCACTTGATTCCACAAGAGATAGATTGAGAGGCTATGGCACTTCATAATCTATAATGATTGTGTACGTTCCCCATGGCAATGATGGTGTCCTGACAATCACTCAGCAAGAGTTCAAACATTCACTTGGCCGAAGAAATGTAAAATTACAAGCGCCACCTGAAGAATACATCAGGCAGAAAGACACTTCTTCCGTATGTCAGAAAACCATTTCCCAGCCAGCATACAGTGTTATCCGCCTAAATACATTCACTATTATGATTGTATTTCCAACTTATATCAAGGTGTCTAATAAATACGGCATACCGTCATGTTCAGTAAAACCCTAACATAGGCTCCCATCTTGTTGCAGAGATAAAGAGTATGTAAAGTGATAAAATGGCAACGCTTATTGCATTTGGTAAATACAAATACAAGTTTTCTGGACATAGTTTCAATCTAATCCTGGAAATAAAACTGGTTTATCTAGGAGTAGGTTTATTCTAGGACTGGGGAACAGGCCCTAAATGTTTTGATTGTTTCATTACAAAGCTAAGACACTTCATCTAAGGCATAAAAAAATAAAAAATAATAATACGTCTTTTGAGATCAAAAAGGGGGATGTCTCTCTGCAGTTTAAACAACGAGCTCAGTCCAAATTATCACATCATTAAACTAAACTGCTTCTTTGCTGTTCAACATAGAAGACCTGAGGTAGTTTCAACATTCCAGTGAAACCTCTTTTGATTGGTGCGTGTTGTAGTATCCCTGATTCATTCGTCGGAGCTCTCTGGGGGCAAAGGTGCCCCTGCATGCTCCTGCTCCTCCTCCTCCTCCCTCAGCGAGGTCGCGGTTCCCTGAGAGCCCGGGGAGGACTGCTGTGCTTTGATTGGGCAGTTGGCCACCATGTGGGAGGTGCTCTGGCAGAAATGGCACTTTTTAGGCTGAGGGGGCAACTGGCATTCTTTGGCATGATGGTCAGGTCCTCCACAGTTGTAGCATCTAAAACAGAACAGAAATATGTAGAGCTTTGTATGGCTTCCTCAGCTAATAACTCATTGAAGGTATTAACTTCATTATAATACATTGTGCTTGGACTGTCAGAGTGGAGCTCATAATGAAGGGCTGAACACCGGAGCAGATTACATGGGTTTAACACTAGAGGGCAGTGTACTCTCATGTATAACTTCCAATTCCTGGGTAACATGCAGCATTTCTGACAAATAATGTTATAGGGAATCTTGTCAGAAATTGTAGATAAAGGTTATAGCAATATTTCCTTGGTCAAGAGCGATGTACCAAAATGGTATGTCTTTGTATTTGTTTACATCAATATCTTTGGATTTTCTTGTGCTTATTGTATGTCTAAGGACTTCTTACGATGGTTTGCCTGCCATCTTCTTGTTAAACCTAAGCAACAATGCATTTTCTAAATTAGACAATAAGACAATGTAAGGCATTGGAATTTGGATAATATTTACAATCTTGTCAACACTCACTTGACCTAGAACATTCACAGTAGTAGGTATACCATACAGTTATGTCAAACAATATGAAAGAATCCTGCCATTACCCTGACAGACGTAGAGATCAAGCCCCAAGGCATCACACAGCTAACCATGGTTTCCTTCCTTCCTTCCTCCCTTCCTTTAACCCTTAGCCTCCCAACCCCCATCCCAGGGCATTCTCCAGGGGGCTGAGGGGGGTTATAGTGTGTTATTGATCAGTGTGGGGACATGGGGATGGGAGAGAGGGGGTTCTTTGTTTCAATGCAGTAAAGTGACCTCTGAACCCTGACTCCCACCCCACACGCTCTCCTTCTCTGCCTTCCCCCACCTCATTTACACACCACACTCCATTGTTGCCATGGCGCTGGTCACCTCTGACCTCACTCGGGCACCTACATCTGTTATCAATTAAATGGATAGGATCCTTTTTCCCCTTCTGCAACAAACGGTTATGTTTGGGGGCTACTGAGACGATGTGTGAACACACATATAGCTGGTCTTTGATTAGTTAAGTTTAGAACAAAACAAGGATTATTGTTCCAAAATAATTGATTACAGATGGATCAAATATTTTCCCGTTTCATCGATTGTCCAATCCAATATTTGTTCGGGCTTGGGAATAAGATGTGGTTGCACAGTCAAAATGAAACAGTATATCTGGATCATACAACCAAAGTATTCTGCAGTAAGCGAACTTGGTGCATTGTGCAATAGAAGCCTTGAATGAGGAGGTGGGGGTTGGTGAAGTGTGACGATCAAAATTCACATGATGAAACAATCATATTGATCCAGGTAAACTCAATCCTACTCGGGTCAGAGAAGGGTTGTATTCAACCAAGTAACTAGCTCCCGGTTGATCTTCCAATCCCTTTTTCCTTGTTTCCTTAACCCTCGTGCTGCCTTCGGGTCACATGACCCAAAGGTTCATAACGAACCATCGTTGTGTTTACCCAATTTTACCCAATACAAAAACAAATTAAAATAATTTTCTTTTAACCTTTGCAATGTGGGGGGTCTGAGACAGCCCGACAGTTAAAAGAAAATGCTTCACTTTGTCTTTGTATGCGGTAAATCTGTCGCAATACGACGGTGGGTCACACTGACTGATGGGTCAGAATGACCCGAAGATAACACAAGGGTTAAGGAACACAATGATCTGCTGCACTTACTATATGCACTCTGTATGTCGTTTGGAATAAAAGTGTTGCTAAATTAACGAATATATGTGAGATGTTCCAATTCACAAACTAGTTTTATGTGGTTTAACCAATTCCAAATGGGAAGGGGCATCTCTGTGGTCAGAGAGGATCTGATCTGACTCACCTGTCTCCTTTCGAGCGTCTTTTCTGGGGCCCTTTTGGCTTCTTCTCACTGCCCACACACGGTGCTCCCTCCGGCCCCGTCACCCTCATGGACTCCAGGCCCTTGGAGGACGTCTTAAAGGTGAACTCTACCTCCTCACCCTCCTTCAGGCTGCGGAAGCCCTCCATGTGCAGTTTGCTCTGTGGGGTGGGGGGGGGGCTATGTCAGGTTAGAGCTCAGCCAAGAACACATGAAGGAGGGAGCTACTGGGCATGCCTTTTACTGTCATTTTATTACCAGGTTCTTGACTTCATTCACAATTCTGCCATCTTGGCAGCTATGGCCATTTGGACAGCCACCAACTAATCTTGTGCGTGGTAATTGTAAACAAAGGAGGTGTTACTTAATTGGAATAGCTTGCATAAATCAAACATTTAGCATGGATTTCAGATCACCAATGGAAACATCTAGCCACCCCCACTCTCTCTGGGGCTCAGCCCCCTCCAGTAAACCCAATCCTATTGACAGCCCTGTTAAAACATCAATGCCTTCTCACACCCTCTCCTCCCCCCATTTCCAGAATTATGTGTGTTCCTGTGTGTGTGTGTGTGTGTGTGTGTGTGTGTGTGTGTGTGTGTGTGTGTGTGTGTGCACGCAACACACTCCACCCCCTACCCCCCCCAGCTAGTCCCAGCATTCCAAGCCCCAACCCCCTCCTCCTTACTCAGGACCACCTCCACCATGCAGCACAGAAACATTCTCTAAAACAGGTCCATCTGGTCAAGTCACAAACTGATAATTCCTGAAGGATGCTGGGGGGGAAATTAAGAGGGGGTTGATGGTGGGGGTGGGGTGCATTCCTGGGATAGTTAACTCAAAAAGGTGCATGAGGAAAGGTAGCAAACATGTACCACAACCTTCAGAAAGAAGGTCTACATTTTGAGTCACTGTAAATATATTGAATTTACATATGGCTTCTTGCCAACTTTTGTCTTGTACATCGAAATGTTTGACACCAAGATTTCTGTCCTACACAAAACCAGTCCAGAGTTACATATTTTCTTCAGGGCATTCCCATTGATCTCCCAGTTGATGTTGTTTTTCACCTCAGGGAACGCTGCCATGTTGTGGAGCAGTGGTGGCTCGTGGGAGGGCTACCCTGGGTCACTTTATGGCCCTCACATGCCGTTGGGCTTAACCCAAACACCCCACTCTCCTCAGGGGGGGTTGAAGTGATCATGGTGGGAACTGAATCTCAGGGGGTGATTGCCAACAACGTTAACATTCCTCCTGTCCCGTCAGAGGTTCCCGGAACTGTCCTCTGACCTCCTCCGCTTCACCTCATCCTCCTTTCTCCAGGTCTATTTGATGACACACACACACACACACTTCTTGCTCTCACTCACTCTCTGACTACTCGCTTTGTCACTCCTCTGCCTCTTTTCACTCTTCATCTTCATTCTGTAAACAGACTCAACCCCCCCCCCCCACACACACACACACACACACACACACACACACACACACACTCCTCATTCACAGATTTGCTGCTCAGTAACAGACGGCAGGATTTCCTTTCTCTGGTTGACAATGACGTCCATTGTCCAGTAGGACCTACAGCTCCTCAACCTGGAACTCACTGAAACATTTCCCAACCTGAAGAAGGAACATTTCTTGAGACAGGGTTGCTTCAAGACAATTTCCTCATTTCCCATTACCCAAATTTGCGAACAGTCAGAATGACTGGCACTGCAGGCAGAGGTGATCTGATGAGAATTGGGGCTGGGTGGGCACCACACATGAGCGACCTCCCTGATGTTGGAAGGACTTTATAACAGGAAGTAGGGCTGGATGAGGTGAGGAATGAGTTGCATGTTATCCCTTACCAGCCTGCCTGCTCCTTTTAACTTCCAAAGCAAGACAGCTTACTCTGGCTCTGGTTGGGGGGATGGGGTGGCACGTGGGAGAGAAAGCGAGGGGGGGGGGATACTTCCAGTACTTAGACCTGGCAGACTTTAAGATGTGATAATCTCCAAGTAATTTTACACAAATTTCCAGGCCACCAAGCGAATTGGACATATTTCAAACTTTTAAAAACACAACTTTGCTAATCTTACATACAACATTCCTCCTAAATGTTTGGTAAGGTTTGCCTTTATCCTTATCACTTAAAACTGACATTAATTTGTTTTGACTTGGATTTACCTTTACGATATCACATTTTATAGTTGTGTGTTTTTCTTCACATTAACTTCCCATCACTCGTTTCTTAACGGTTCTCACACTTCATTAAATGTTTTTTTCTGTCTCTGAGTCATGTATCCCACGCTTGGCTTAATACCTTCATCTATAGATACGGTTCAACATGATCTGGGGGGTATTCCAGAAAGCAGGTTACGCGATATACCCAGTTAAGTTAACTCTCCAGCTGACACACAATGTTGCAGCAACATACTGGCAATGTTGCTACAACGCTGGCTGTCTTATGAGGAGTTAACTTACCCGGTAATGTCGCATAAACTGCTTTCTGGAATACCCCCCTTGTTGGGTTTCAGAGCAAAGAGCTATTTTTTAAATGTCAGCTCAATTATATTCTATTGGACCTGTGTCCCAGTGATGATTGAGATATGTTGAAGTTACCTCAGTTGTGATTGAAGTGTAGGCCTCTTAAATTACGATCCAACATTACAGCTACACTTTTCACAGCAAACAAATCATCATGGTGTACTTGGTTACATTTAAAATGTGTATATTTATATTAGGCCTACATTAAGCAGTGCATTGAGTGATACAAAGATTCAGGGCACTGAATTAGCTTATGTTGTGTAATGGATGCAAATTCCTAAATGGGACATAACATTATTTTTCATTTAAAATGAATCATCAGTCTTTGTATAGTTAAACATAGGAATCCCTTTTATGCCTTTGACATTGGAACGCCAGACTAGACTGACTATGCAGTAGCATACCTTCGATTCTGGTTCGGAATACAGTACGTCAACACTCCAATCTCCAGGAGAAATAAATAGAACTGACCTGATGAACGAACACATCGACAGGCTCCTCGAGCAGTGTACCATCTCTATTTGTCATGGAGAGGAACCCGAAGCCCATTCGCACGTTGAACCATTTGCACACGCCGCTACCTCGAGAAGAGTCCACGTCTTCGTCTGTGGCTGTCGCTTCCTCCTCGATCTTTGCACAGCCCCCTTTTGAAAAAAGAAAATGTCACTCTGCTTAGATCACAATAAAATTTTTAGAGTGCAAATGTAGGCAACAATAACTGATAGTTAAACTGACGTTGACAGGCCCTTACTGGGTTGTTTTTCACCATCAGTGCTCTGCAGCGACATAAGGGAACCATGTATTGCGCAATGAGAAAACCCGCTTGAGAGGAACAAGGAACACTAAATGTTGAAAGTAATATTTATTCATTTGAACACATTAACTGCTTAGATAAATCTCACTTTCAGAAATTGATCCAACTTTTTGTGGAAAGAAAACATGCAAAAAAGTAATTATGGTAGACTTTTCAAGAAACGCATTAAAAAAAAACAATGCCAATACGAATAAATACAATAAAATAAACCGCTACAACTAGAATAACATAAATATAGCCTAGATAATTTTGTATTCAAATATATTTTCCCCCGATCAAACCATAAAATGTAGGCTATTTTATACATAAATAAACCCCATGTAGGCTGAATTGTAAAGGAATAGGAATTCAATTACATCAACAACAAAATCAAAAACAGAACTTCTACCTGTAAAATGTTGATTGGAAAGGGAGCCCATCCCGCTCCTTTCCCGTATGTTTAATTCCAAGTTTGTCTCCACCATGAGAAACCCTTACTTTCTCGCATGAGGCTTTTAACAATTAAAGAAACGTGCTTCAACAGAGACAGCGTTGGAATAAAGTTGACAAAAAGGGGTTGGGATACTTTCTCCCTGACAACGAGAGGTGGAAAGACTGGAAAGACTGGAAAGGCTGGAAAGATTCCTGAAAAGAATCCCAACATTTTTAAGATAATTCAAGGAAGCTCAACACGCCTTTTTTTGTCTATCGCCCAAAAGGTCTATTCCATTGAAGCCCCCAACATCTTCAAACACACACTGCCCTTACCTTCTGCCATGGTTTTGAGGGTCCAGATTCTCCTACTTCCAGCAAAATTAGGCGAAAAATCTTGATGTTCTAGTCAGCACTCGTGGGTGCAACATCCGTGCGTTTTTGTAATCCCTCTTTTAAAAGAATCTGTTTTCCTCCTGGTTCTCGCGCATAAAACTACGACCCTGGCCCTCCTGTGTCTGATATTACCCCACCTACTCGGTCAAGTCCACGTGATTCTCAATTGCAATCTTCTCGCAGATAAATTAGACATTCCACAATGATCCGAATTCGGAGAGCGACCAATCAAGGGCTGGGACCACATAGCTCTCGCGGTGCCTGGAGCAACACCCAACCCTCAGACACGAGTCCGCGCAACCCCCTCAACCCCCACACTTTCAGCATTTAAATGTATGAGCATGGAGTGATTTTCACTGCAGCCATTTGTATTAAAGCAAGGCCTTTAACTGCACAGGTCCTTGCACACCTGCAAACCTTCATGTCTGAAGTTAAGAGTGCATTTTTTTAACCAACCTGTCTGCTCACAGGTTATTTAACAATTGTCTTTACTCAATAGACTAACAAACGGACATAAAATAACATTTCTCAATTAGACGTATCAAAACATGCTTTATAAATCACCATTATGCGTGGGGGGAAATTAACAAATAGCCTACATTTATAAAATGGCCCTACATTTTAAGGATAAAACAATCTTTCACACAACCCTTTTAGACACATTTATTTGGATAGCCTAAGTCTTTATGTGCTTCAGTGTATGGGTGTGAAATGCCATTTGATTGATAGTTTCCACACACAAATCGCTGATTATACAGAAAACGAATGTGAACGCATAGAGCCTGTGTAGCCTTTCTACACAGACGAAGGTGAGTGAAATTAGGCTACAGGACAGCAATAGCAGCGGTCACATCTGATCCACATTTGATGTGAAACTTATAAACTTACTACTTATTTTATGTATATCCTATCAGACTGTGACGATATAAAGTTGCATTGATAATAGGATTATCCAACGAATTTAGCCCTCCTATCAACACAAGTGTCCACCAGTCCGCAGATAGACAAATAAAACCCGTATGAACGTGTCAGAAAAAGTACACGTTGTTTTGTCTAAGTAAATAATAAAATGTATTTTGATGTTACTCTTAAGTAACCAAACTAGTTTTGGAGTTCTTTTGAAGGCCTCCGAAATGCAACGGTTATGGAATTGTTTGCGTCTGAGGATTGAAATGATTAAAACTGCACACCAGAAATAAACATAAAATGTCAAGTCAAATCAACTGCTATGATTTCTATCAGGAAGTTGGCCTTTATGCTACAGCTGGCATCCATCTCTCCATTCAAGCATGCAAGAAGTATTCCGTCCTCGAAGTTAATTAAATGTATTAATGATTTATTGAGATAGTTGTCTCTCATTAGTTATATGAACGTATATAATAAGGTGTGTCGGGAAATGCATACAAAATGTGTTTCAAACGGACACCTGTTGCAGTGTAACAATGGTTTGCTTCAATAGTGGTCTGTAGTCATTAATGACTCATCTTTAATGAACGGGGATCCTACCACAGTTAGACATCCAATACCATGAATGGAACTGAGAGAAAGACATTTTCATTGGGCAGCTGGTGACTAATGCTGATTGCTCATTCACTAACCTGCCTTTCTCATTAAACCTGATACGTGTTTTACGAACACTGTGCTTCACACGTGACATATGGGATTAAGTTTTAGAATGGGATTATGCACTGAAAACATACATGCTCAACTAATGTATTGTGTGTTATGTATGCTACTGAAATGCAAGTTAGATTGATGGATATATGGACATATTGAATTCTCAGCAAATTAATTTAGTTTCAAATTCAAATGATAAAAATAGTCTGCTGCTCTAATCCTTATATCTTTCTTATCCTCCAACATTTCTCACGTTTCTCTCCTTTTTTTATTACTCAACTGTTGTCCCCTGACCCTACCCACCATCTCCTCTACTCCGTCTCCTCCTCTCCTTTCTTCTCTGCTCTCTTTTCATCTTCCTTTTGTTGTCCCCTAACTTTTCCTCTCCTCCCTTACCCTCCTCCCAACTCTTCTTTCCTCTCCTCTTGTATCCCTCATTGCCATATTATCCCTCCTTTCCTCTTTTTTTTCTCCTTCTCTACTCTGCTCTCCTCTTCCCTTTCTTCTCTTCCCTCCTCCTTTCTCCTCTCTTTTACTCTCCTATCTTATCCTTATCATCTTCTCCAATCTTTCCCTCTTTTTCCTTAACCCCCTCGTCTGCTTTCGTCTTTCTCTCTTCTCCTTTCTATCATCTCCTCCCCTCTTCTCTCCTCTCTTTTCTTATCCGTTCTATCCTCTCCCTCTTTTTCTCTTGTCTTTTCACTTCTGCTCTCCAACCGGCTGCCGGGTGCCTCCCTGTCACCATGGAGATGAAGGGGCTTCTGTCCATCATCGAACAAAGAGGGCAGCGTTTAAGGTGACCCGTGTCACACAGAGGGACCTGATCACAATGCCCCGGCACGTGCTCCCTCAGTCACCCCCACCCAACTGCCACACACAACCACGCACACAGGAAGTTATGTCACAGTAATTAAGAGACCGGAGATATATTCTACTGACTGCTTGCCAACTGTTTTTCCCTGATTGCTATTGCAAAAAAAATTCTAACAGTATTTATTATTTTAACGGTTAACCCGCAGCTCCAAACTGGAACACAACCTCTCAAACAAAAGGTGAATGACACGAATTCAACTATCTCCATCAAGACACACTTGATGGAGATACACAAACTCTAAAAAGGTTTTCAATTTGTCATTACACAATTGCCCCATAAAGGCAAATTATAACTATTAATATACCCTAATGCATAAGTCTTTTTTTTTATTCTTTTTTTTTTTACCACAAATTACATATTTTTTACCAATGTTTACTAGAATGAATGTCACTCAAGAGCAGGAATGAATTGAATAAGGCTTTTTCATACACAGTACCTTCATCCTTTTGTTGTTGAAATATTTATTCTACTGTGCATTATACATGCATAAAAAACAATTTGCTGTAATATATATATATATAGAGAGAAAGCTTGTCAAACTAAGCAAAAACAAGCAATGAAAAAAACCTTACAGCATTGCAGTAAGGAAAATATCTCCTTGCATGGTGCATTACAAACTGTACCTGTTTCACATGGATCAGGACTGATAGTTGTATCAGTTGGGTCAGTTCAGGAGTTAGTTGTATCAGTTGGGTCAGATCAGTGTGTAAAAGTATTTACTTTTTGTTTTACATTTAGTCATTTAGCAGACGCTCTTATCCAGAGCGACTTTTAGGCTTTTAGAGAAAAAACTGCTGAATTAAATGGTTTGTAATTAAACTAGTGATTTGAACATATGAACATAGAAGAGTACAAAAATGTAAACCTGTAGTGTATGTGTGTGTGTGAGAGAGAGCTAAAGAGAGAGTTATTTCTGTCATTTAAATTAGTTTGCTCTTTTTTCATCCTACAAAAAAGCTGATTTGGATATTCTGAGGAGGTATGCCGCAGGGAGAAATATCCCAATGGACCTATACTGGAGAATCTGTCAAATCACCTTTCACCTCATGTCCCATGAGACATACAAATCAATAAGTCAAATCAATATCTGATCCATACACACTTCCATGCTGTAACTGCAATGTTACAGCATCAATGTTGCAACAAGCCTCTAGGTAGGACAGCCTGTTCTTCTCATCTTAACAACCCAAACAGTCGACAAAAAATAAGAATACTCTTTCAGGAAACAAAATGGCCTACTTGCCAATCATTAAGTATAGCTGTAACACTTTTGATTGAATGCGTTTTTCAGAACAATGCAATACCAGTTGTTTCTGATGTTCATGGGGATTTGATTAAGAAAATGAGGGTCCACCAAACTATCTGCTGAGCAGAAGCCTAATACATCAAAGAGTTGACGTTGTCACAGCTAATTGTCCAGATTATCTGTCAACATAGAGATTGAGCAGCATATATACTGGAAACTTTCGACTAGTAGACCTAGTGTTTTCACCAGCTCTGTATTAAGACCGGTGAACACCAACAGCTGTAAGAAAACCGTTAAAGCCATTTCAGCACCTTGGACAGTTCTGAACGCTAAAGAGTATCAAAACTATGAGTGTTGGAAATGTCCTAATTTTTTGTTCTCAGACAAGTATGGAGCCTTTACCGGGAATCTGATCTTAAAAATGACGATAAATATGTTAAAAGATTGTTAGGGTTCATTAGGGCACAGTAAGACAATTATATGCCACTGTTAATATTTAAAATGATCCATAGTTCGTTGTTATCGTTTTTAGATAATGCAAAAGCACAAGTCAAAATATGGAGGTGCTTTCCATGTGACCCAATGCTTGAGCTTGTAACAGTTTGAACCCCCGGCTTGAACTCGTTTTTGTAGTCACTCACACCCTCTGGTGGTTAAGGATGGACATTGGAATTAGTGAGAGATAACATTTTTCCGTAGCCCTTCCCAGTTCCCAGTAAACATTGAAGACTAATCACTATAATTTGCTTTCAATAGATTTCGAAGTATAAAGCCACGAATCTTTAAATGTTCTCCACTATAACAGCTATATAGGTTACTTCCAGTAGATGTCGCTGTAATTCTATTGTTGATGAAGCGTTATATCAAATCCATTTTTTTCTTCTTTAGATAAGTATTTAGTGCTTTGACACGTTGACACATTTGTTAAGACTATATGCTATTGCCTACGTTAACATATATCAACATAAATCCGAAATATTAGTAGGCTAGGCCTATTTGGCGCGTTGTGCCCTATTATTCCTCACAGTGGCCCACGGCTGTACTGTAGCCTATAATCCCACAGTGTGAGTGGGCTTTCTATTGCAAAAGCAGAACTGTGGGTGGTGGCACAGCTTCGTTTTAACGTGAACCTCAAAGCTTGTCAATGGTATTTTGGCGGCGAGGACCTGCGCCCACGTCGCTGCCTTGAAATATGCTTTCTATATATCGTGATAGCATGCTTCAGTCAACTCACTTCAATTACATTTACATGTAGTCATTTAGCAAACGCTCTTATCCAGAGCGACTTGCAGTAAGTACAGGGACATTCTCCCCGAGGCAAGTAGGATGAAGAGCCTTGCCCAAGGACACAACGTCATTTTACACAGCCGGGAATCGAACCTTCTGATTAATAGCCCGACTCCCTAACCACTCAGCCATCTGACCCCCCTCAATTAGACCTAAATACGTTTTGGTCACTAATGATTTGTCAAGGCAACAGTGTTGTGTCGTTCGATTAAATGTAAACAGTCTCACAATGATGTTACTAAGTAGTTCCTAACTAATAATAGACTACGTGCCTTTTCTAAATTAGACTAACTATTCAACTTTCATATTTTCGCCCAATTGCCAATTGGTCAGTTATTAATAACTAACTCTATAAAGTGCATTTCTTGTAAAGAAATATAGAAAGGCATTGCCCTGGCCCTGGATATTAAGGCAGGCGTGACTACCGACTAGCCTTGGAGTGTAAACAAAGGCAAGCATCATTTGTTTTCCACACGCGCTGTACTCCTTAGCTCTACTTGAAGTTAATCCCACCCACTTTGGCTCGCCCCTGCATCGCACATCTAACAGCAAGGGTAGCTTGCTCTGTGTGGCGACAAAACGATCAATATAACGCGGTCTGCGTAAAAGTTGTAGCGTCTGCCTTAAACGGAAGAGAAATCAGTCGCAAACGCACATCAACCTCGCGTTATCAGCCGGCGATGCCTTGGCCTACTGGCGGTTTAATGCATTTTAGAATTGGCTCGCGGAAGATAAAACTGAAATACACAATCCAGTACCAATAACAGGGACACGAAGAATGGATGCCAGACGCAGCAGTCAGACAGAGCCAGAGGAAGATAAAGGTAGGCTACCACGCTGCTGAACTGGAAATGGAAACTAACGTGATTGGCT
Source organism: Osmerus eperlanus (assembly GCF_963692335.1). Classification (NCBI taxonomy): domain Eukaryota; kingdom Metazoa; phylum Chordata; class Actinopteri; order Osmeriformes; family Osmeridae; genus Osmerus; species Osmerus eperlanus. Next base: position 8,640,762 of record NC_085037.1, read on the forward strand.
AAATTACGAAAAGCATAGGCACATACATAAGTGTGCATTCAAGAACACTGAGAATATTTATTTTCGAAGGCTAGCGCATTAACGACGCCGCTTAGTTCTCGCTCTCTCCATCGCAGTGGAATTTAGCGGTTTAATGGTCGAGAAACTGAAAACAACGTGACAACAATGCTCCGAAATGGAAAAACGAATTGAGGAAGGGCGTCTTTATTGCAATGCAGAATGTCTGAACAATAATAAAACATGGGCAGTGTAGTAGGGAAATGATCTTTGTTCGCTAGGGTCTAGCTCTTCCTGTTTGGAGTGACATGGCTCCACTCCATTTGAAATAGAATTTGAAATCGAGCCACGAACACTGTCACTCTTAACTCTTCGTCTGAACGCACAAACCATCACACTGGCATAACGTACAATTATGTCATGTTACCTTTGACTGTATTTCGACGACCACACGAGACTGACATGCAAGGGGAATAGGCTAGCCTAGTTTGAGTAAAACTACAACAAAAAAAGGTTCGACTGTTCATTCGGCTACCCGACGTTGCGACGTTCTACTTTTCCAGGACCATAGACAGCGACAATGACACGGTTGCGCAAGAAAGCTTTTATAGCACTTTTCCTATTTACGCTGTTTATTTTCGGGACTATGATGGGCCTTAGAACGTTGAAGCCGAGTGATGGATTCTCAGACCTTGCCCCGGGGATGGAGTTTGGAGGAGAGGGATCCGATAGGAGGCGACCGGTTCCAAACGGCGTGGTAGTGTCGCCCGGCCAGTCCCACTTGAGCGATACCAAAGTGGTTTTCACAAAATCGGACCGTGATTACAGCATATTCTACGATGTACACATATTCTATTACCTGTGGTATGGCACACCACAGATGGACAACAAATACATTCACTGGGACCACGTCCTGGTGCCGCACTGGGACCCGAAGATTGCTGCCAGCCACGCACAGGGAAGACACACACCTCCTGAAGACATCGCCTCTAGTTATTACCCCGATCTGGGTCCATACAGCTCCAGAGACCCCCGCGTGCTGGAGTCGCACATGGCGCAGATTGAAGCAGCGGCAGCAGGTATTTTACTGATAACAACGCAACACTCTTACCCACATATTTTTGGTATCATAACTACCATTATATTTTCTCGTGTGGTGCATTCACTAGTTACACAATATGTGTCCTCAGAATTGGATTGTATGATCATATGATATAACTTCATGCTTTTCTGTGAACCCCTTCTGTGGTTGTAGGTGTGCTGGTCTTGTCGTGGTACCCGCCAGGAGTGGCAGACCATCACGGGGAGCCAACTGAGGATCTGGTGCCCGCTGTCATGGACGCTGCCCATAGGCACAGCATCAAGGTAACTGGTGAGAGAACCGGTATGTTTTTCCTTTCTGCCGCTTTACTGAATGAATGGCTGGCAGTGGTAGTTGCTTTGATGCTATTGCTGCAGTTTACATGCACCCACACATCTACTGTGGCCTTAGTTAGTTCTTGGTAATTGATGCATTTGTAATCAGTAATCAGTTAATAACGGATGGCCTTTGTAACTAAATGATCAAACTCGTTTTTGGATTTTCAAAAATAGTATGCATGTTGCTGAATCTGAGAGTGTGGGTGACACTGAGAGTGTCATTGTCTGTCCAGTTTCCGAGGTGTCCAAGGTATTTAAAAGTAGATGGAAAACAAGAAATGCATGTGCTGTCAAATTTGATCTTTTAACCCATTTTCTCCATCCACTTTGCACGTTATAGATACAAACGCATTTCTCCAGCTATCGCACGTCATTCTGTCTTTCCTGCAGTTTGTTTGGACTTTGAATTTGGATTTAACCATTGAAAGACAACAGTGGAGTTCCAGTGGACTGTGTCTGTTGAGAACTTTAGAACTGTTTAAGGTTTTCTAAGGAACACAAACACGTTAATGGTATTGCATTGGCTTTGAAACCGATTTCCCTTCTTCTATCGCAGACAAAACAGAACAAGAAGGTCAGACACACCAAAAGCCAAAAACATGCTGAAGGTGCCTTTTACAAGATAGTGCAAGGCAGGCTCAAACCCAGGAAGCAGATTAAGCACAAGAAAGCAAAGAAAGTCTGTTCTTCCACTTTCATTCCATCTCTTCTATGATTGGTTTATGATCATAGAAAACTAGCTCAGGCATTTCTATTCAACAAAGAATGATCAGAAATAGGTCTCAGCACAGCTTACACAACTGCTGCCAGGGATGACCCAAGGGCTAATGCCTCAATGTTCCAACCAGTGGACTAGAACTGCCACACTGAAAATAAAGGTTTAGGTGTCTGGGATTTGTGTGCGCTTGCTTTTGTGTGTGACAACATGCGTGTGTTTTTCTATGTGTGTGTGGTGTGGATGCGGTCTTCAGGATGTTGTCTGCACCTAGGTGCATAGGTGCCTTTATTCTTTAGATTGTATAATCATTAAGAGCCTTTATCAGAGTCACTCCTCGGAGACATTAAAGGAAGGTTCCATAGATGCCTCAGCATTTTAGAAAGCTCCCAGCGAAGAAAGACAAGCTTCATGGGGGGTCAGATGGCTGAGCGGTTAGGGAATTGGTTAGGGTTAGGGAATTGGTTAGGGTTAGGGAATTGGTTAGGGTTAGGGAATTGGGCTGTTAATCAGAAGTTTACCGGTTCGATTCCTGGCTGTGCCAAAGGACATTGTGTCCTTGGGAAAGGCACTTCACCCTACTTGCCTTGGGGGGAATGTCCCTGTACTTACTGTAAGTCGTTCTGGATAATAGCGTCTGCTAAATGACTAAATGTAATGTAAATGTCATTTCACATAGATTGTGATGTATTTTTTGTGTCACATTGAAAAACCTACATGTTTCAGGAAGGTGTTTGTTCCCAGCAGGTGCAGATGTGTGCATCACAGCACATTCAAGCAAAACGCTCCATAAATATTTTGGACCTGTTTGGACATACAATAGTCACTCTTTGACTTACTGTCAGAAACATCTCAGTCAACATCCGATAGTTTGTAGGTGGCTAAACATAAGGACCTCAAGACTAATGTAAGAGTCTTCCACCATCAAACACGGTCCATGTGAACAGTCCGTCCGGCAGCCCCCCCCCCCCCCCCCCCCCTGGGGTGTAGTCAGCCGTAGAGGGACAGATTGAACAGTATTTCACCTCCACGCTCTCTCATAATTTCAAACCAGCCGAAGCAACTGACAGCCTGAGAGCACCCCTCCCCTTGCCCCCCGCACCAAACACCGCCGGGTTGCCATGGAAACTGTTTATGAAGACCTTGGAGCCTCTTTTCAGAGAGGAAAGAGAGAGAGTGGGTGTTTTTTGGCTCTCTGCTCTCTCTCACACACACACACACACACATTCTCTTTCTCGCTCTTCCTCTCTCCCACTCTCTCTCCCCCCACCACGTTCATGGTTCGACAGCTCTGTCAGCGGTGGGCTGTTGTCGCTGAGCTTAAACAGATTTGTTTGTGGCCCGAGCAGACAGCCTTGGCAATGTTCCGTGGGTGGGAAAGGGCATCCATCACCCAACCCTTAGCCCTGCCACTGTTATATTGATGCCTTATGTCTAGAATGTCTAGAAGCTTGTGGATCCTTAGAAGCAGTCAGGGACTTGTCTGTCAAGGGGCAGAGTCACTCAAAATAAGTGAAAGACCTTCAATAATGCCTTTGAAATGAAAACATTTAGCCCGCAGTTGAAGTGCATTGCAGGGGAATAGAGAGAGAAATGAAATATAGAATCAGATGAATAGTAAGTAAGTAAGTAAGTAAGTAAGTAAGTAAGTAAAGTTTATTTGTATAGCACCTCTCGCAGATAAAATCACAAAGTGCTTCACAACAAAATGCAATATAACACTACAAATAAAGAATACAGAACATTTAAATAAAAATAGAAACATGACAGACAACCATAAAAACCCCTCAACTAACTAAAAGCCTGCTTGAATAGCAAAGTCTTGAGTTGCTTTTTAAAAGCTTCGACAGAAGTTGCACACCGTAGAAAGGGAGGCAAGGCATTCCACAACCTAGGGGCCACTGCTCGGAATGATCGATCCCCTCCAGTTTTAAAATGGGTACAGGGAACCACTAAAAGCTTCTGACCCAATGACCTCAAATTACGGGTGGGGGTATGAAGTTGTATTAAATCAGAAATGTAGGGAGGAACTTCTACATTCTCCGAATAGAGGCCCTTCTCGATGGATAGATTCACATGGGACGTGATGCAGGGCAGTGTCTGGCCATTCCTCTCTGCCCCTCTGCAAGCCCACTTTCCTCAGAAGATGGTCCCATCATATTGCTATTCTTTAATGTGAGCCCCAGTGTGTTACTCTGTCTCCTTCCATCTTCAGACAGGCCTATCCTGGACCCAGTGTTGCTGAATTAAGTTTGATGACTTACTTCCTGGTTTCCAAGATTGCTGATGGGATTCTATTCTTACAGGATTCTCTTATCTCTTTTTTCCTGGGTTCGGTACCTGTGACACGTTCAGTCTCTCAGGATCAATACACCGTTTTCGATTTGTTCCTCGAAATAACAGTTCTTCAAGGACACTGGAGTGTGTGGCATTTGAGACACCCCTATAGGCTTACATGCATTCTTTGAGGAGCAGCTCCTTCTAACATCATGTAACGGAGATGGTGTTGCTGACCAATCTGGATCATCCCAAATTCTGCTCGTGCTTGACCAAGATGTCCTGTTCAAGGAAATGCGAGAATGCGAGAGTCAAATGCATTCTCCTTTCATTTCCTAGACAATATGTAATCATGTGGATGTGCTGTGATGAGAGTGTCCTCTGCTATTTCACTCAAGTGTTGTGTTCTATTTTCACAGGTGGCGTTTCACATCCAACCTTACAAAGGACGGACCGACCAGAGCATGCATGACAACATCAAATACATCATTGACAGGTATGTTGTTCTCCCTCTCCCATCACCTCCTTGTCGTGCCTCCAACCTTTCAGTTCCTCCCTCTCTTCCGCTAGCCCACCTCGTTCTGTCCTCCTTCCTCCTCTTTTCCCTCGATCTCTCTGTCTTTTTCTGCTCTTTCTCCGTCTAATTTTTCTCTCTCTTTACACCCCTCCTCTCCCTCACTCGCCCCCCCTCTCTCCCATTCAATCATGCAATTTAAGACTTTCTTTTCATCCACCAGCTGAAGTGCAGGGCTCTGATTTCCATATCAATTACCGCTGGTTGAAATGTGATCGCACTTAAGGGCAGAAGGAGGTGAAGGAGAAGGAACAGGTGGTTAAATATAGATATCTGTTCCATGATCTCTCTCTAATCACTCTGCAGGTAGTCTACCCCCATACCTAGCTACACTTTTACCTTGATTGCATATTAGTACTCAGCTGGAGCGACAGGATATTTTGGAGATTGAATGTATTTCAAACATTGGCCCTGAAGCAGGCTCCAAGCACAGAAAGACAAATAGTCAATGTTCCAGTCAATGAGCCGTTATAGGGCAATCTGTCAAAACAATGACCCGACACTGAAGTATCCCTAGTATTTGCCTGCTTAAGGATGATGGGTGGTGAATGTGTCACAGCCAAGCTCAGTGAGAATTGATGGTCGTGATGGAAGCCTTGCGTACCTCGAGTTTGCTCAGCTAGATATTCCTGCCAGCCAAGCAAAGACCCACTGAGCTGACCATCTGCCATTAAACGAAGGCAGAAATACAGGAAAAAGGGAGAGAGAGAAAAATGGTGCGAGACAGAGAGCGTGAGAGAGAGCATTTAGAATCATATATCTACCCCATGCTCTCATCCCAAGCTTCCGCTTAAGAATAATAGCACCATTTCACATGAAAGCATTCACTGTGAGCTGGCATGCAGCCAGTTTCAGAGAGGTCAAGTTGGCAGAAATGCTACCGCTCAGCAAATGTGGAAATCTGAATCCTCGACTGAAAACACTATCCTCTCTCGCAGGTACGGGAAACACGGCGCCTTCTACCGGTTCAAGTCCAGCGCCGGGCAGATTCTGCCCCTCTTCTACATCTACGACTCCTACCTGACCCCTCCTGAGACTTGGGCGGAGCTTCTGACCTCCTCGGGCTCCCACACCCTGCGGGGCACGCCCTACGACGGCGTCTTCATTGCCCTCATTGTGGAGGAGCGCCACAAGCACGACATCCTGGCCAGCGGTTTTGACGGCATGTACACTTATTTTGCGTCCAACGGCTTCTCCTTTGGCTCCTCCCACCAGAACTGGAAGGCCATCAAAGCGTTCTGCGATGGCAACAACCTGCTGTTTGTCCCCAGCGTGGGACCCGGGTATGTGGACACGGCAGTGCGGCCCTGGAACAACCACAACACACGGAACCGTGTCAACGGTCGCTATTATGAGACCGCCCTGCAGGCAGCCCTGTCCGTGCGCCCGGAGATTGTCACCATAACCTCCTTCAATGAATGGCACGAGGGGACGCAGATCGAGAAGGCAGTGCCGAAGAAAACACTGATAAGGCTGTATCTGGACTACCAGCCCCATCGCCCAGACCTGTACCTGGAGCTCACCCGCCGGTGGGCAGAGCACTTTAACAAGGAGAAGGACAAGTGGCTCATGTAGGCTCGGGAACGGTGTTCTGGAGGCCGGACTACTTCAGTACATGGAGACTGACTGTGGTTTTTAAACCCTTTGGATGGCCCATTTTTCTCGTTCCACATACTCCATGTTCCGTCTAGCCTTTGTTCCTCTCAGTACCAATTCGAAACATTCCAGGCGAGGAGGAGTGGAAGGGCCGGGGCGGGCTGCGTCAAGGGAGTGCTTTCTCAATGCTTTCTCATGATGAACTCTGAACATTAGAATGTGGATAATCTGTTTATTTTGAAGAGTATTAGTCACATTTTTGTTTTTAGTTTTAACGAGTCATGCTGGGAGAACAGGGAGTGGGGAACCATCCTCAGCTGTTTGAAGCTGCTTGAGGTGGGGGACTGTGAGGAAGTAGTCCGCCTCGCCATGTAACTTAGCTCTTCTGTTGCTGTACTGTCTCCTATCTCCTATTATTTCTGTATTTCTTTCAGATAATGACAAATAAAGATACTGTGTTCAGTCTTGTTTGAGGCTATGTGGTTGGCTGGAAAGAGAGGCATAGATATTAAAGAATGTTCCGCTGCAGATGCAAGGTTAACTGGCCACCCGAGTTGACAGAGAGTTATGCTTTCAGAAATGCTTTCACATGTAAATTTAAGTCATTCCGCTGGACCACAGTTATCCATCTCAATCTACGGAGACATAATTTTGTAAAAGCGCAGCTCAAGGGAGCATCAGAGCTGTGACAGCAGTTTTAAGACTGTGAGCTAGCTGCGGGTCTCCACACAGAGAAACACTATCACTCACTGTGGACTCACAGACCCTAGCATCGCTACTTGGCAAATATCAGCATGACAAACAGCGGGCATTCTCTCCAACCTAGTGCCTATACTGAATCAATTCTGTGGGTCAATAAGAAATGGTTGGGTCAAGTCTGACCCCAAATGCTATTCTGTGACGACTGCCATCACAGTCATCACTGATTTTGCTCAGGCAAATCAGCCTTTAGCAACATAGAGCACACACACATTGTTAATCCCCAGCTTCACAAAGCTCTTGGGCCTGGAGGCCCTGGCCTCCTAATCATGACAGCTGATCTTCGGTCTCAGGTGACAGATTGCTCTCACCTCAGAGACATACTGCGGCTGTAGGCATTGCACTGTGGGAGTACAGCGATGGTTATGAGATGCGGCAGATGAGAGGGTGAGAGACCAAAAAGTTGTTGTTTCTCAGAAAGCCTTTACATGCTTGATTCCAGTCTCACGCTGTGTCCTGTTGGGCAAGTCCACGCGATGGCAGGCTCGGACCGAGCACTAGAAACCGATGTTTTGAGTTTTGGCTCCCTTAAGAATATTCAAGTCACCCAAAATTTGGAACCCAAATGGACAGTGACCGTTTAAAAGGGAAAGCAGAGCAAAAGAGTGAGAGAGGGATGATAAGATCTGAACAAGTTTGAAGAGCAATCCAGCAATGCAATACTCAAGCACTTAAAACCAAGTCCATTTAGTTCATTCATAATTCAGAACTAGAGGAGACTGAGTGGACTTTTAAAAAGTCACTTACCTTTTTTCTGTGATTCAGCATGGGTTCCCAAATGCATGCAGGAAGTCCATCTGCTCTCACGGGCAATTACGGTCCCCACATTTCTTCACAACACTTGTTTTTATTTCCACAATTATTTTATTTTTTAAGACAGACCATGTCAAGTGATTGCAGAGTTTCTGACAGCTGCAATTTTTCGTATTCTGCGTAGTCAAACTGTAACCACCCGCATTGTTTTTGCTGGAGTCAACTGATTTCAAAAGGCCCTAGAGACTGTTAGCTAAACTGTTAAGAAACTGCCACTAGACATGCAATTAATCAACCCACATGGTTGGGCTTCTCCCCACCATATGAGCTGTTATTATACTGTATGTAGGTCTGAGATCACAAATGGTACTTTTAATGCTCATGTAAAAAATATAAACTAGTTCTTTCAAAGTGAATGAACATACTGAGATAAAATCCATATTGACATTTTCAAACAAGGTACAGTGTTCTCTAAATTGTATGTTCACAGTAGTTGAACATACAATTTAGAATATAATTAAGGACAAATACCAATACCTAAAGGAGCTAAAAACATCCAAGGCAATATGCCTTAATGTCTGAGAACTGGGTGAGTAAGTGATTAAACCCCGTTTCCATATTTTTAAAGAGTGGTGTTATTACGAGAGAATGACAAATAGGAACAGCCACATCCTGCCTGGTGTTATTTAGCATCTCAAAAGGCTGACAGCCTAATAAAATGTGCACGGGCGTAGACTGATAGACTGTTAAGAACATTTGAGTCCAAATAAAGGTATTCTCACGTTACAATGTGTTGAACAAAGCGAAACATACTCGCAAGTCAATGCACGGGATAGTAAAACCATTGAAACACAACAGTTAGGCAGAAGAGGTTCAGACAAATAGACTCGGCTGATGTTGACAGACACAAAACTGCAACGTTTTACACGACACACACCTCTCAGCACACATGCTGTAAACCTCCAGACAGTGCTTTCAAATGTCTTGTATTCACATTCATAACACATTCACCGGCTTGCCAGTTCACTGCAGGCCCAAAGAAATCGTAGACCAAAAGAAAAAGTTGTAAAGGTTTCTCTTATATCAGACAAAAGCAACTAGACGGATTAGAGTGCATCCGTTGGACCATGTGTGATCTCAGCACTTCACTGGCTGTGGATAAATAGCCTAATCAGGATGTGCTGACAGGGCATTTGGAGAATAAATGGGACAATAAGAAACAAGGGAATTAAGCATTGCTGAGGCCCAGAGTTGAAATAAACTGCACCGCCACTAACCCAGCGAGTCTGACTCAGCTGGAGGAGCCAGACAACATTAGGAATACTTGATATAAACCCACAAAGAGGAAGCAATCCTCTGTTGGTATCTGCATCTCTGTAAAAGGGCTTCAGCCTCAACACTTATGCAAAGACTAGAAGTGAGAATTTGGAGGTTGGAGAATTGTGACAGTAGAAAAATTACTCCACACTGTCTGTGAACTGGAAGAGGTCATACAAGTGTGTGTGTGTGTGGGGGGGAGCTGTTTAGTTACACAGACGAACAAGCTATAGGTTTTTCTCCCATCCCCTCCTCTTTCCTTGCTGCCCACCCAGTCAGATCTGAACAGGGCCAGGCTGAGTCACACCACAGGATGTCAACTGCACTGTCGACAAACAGCCTGAAAAAGATTTTCACCTGTAAGTGCTCTACCAATGTACAAGCAGAAAACACAAAACCTGACAGAAAATCAGTATTTATCAAGTCAAAATAGCAAACATCCGAAGACTGAGTTACAAGCAAACAAAAACCCAAAACAGACAACAGAGCAGCAGCTTGTCAGCCTCACAAGCAGCAACATCTTGTCATGACATTTGCAGAGACCTTGAAAACATCATGAGTCAGTAGCTCCAGAGGAGCCTGATGAAAGCAAACAGGCGCTTCCCGGCATGCGCTGTGGCAAAGTGTTTTCTCACCGCTGCAAACCAATTCCCTGCCCTGTCTGTTTCTCTCTCTCGTGATTTCATCATCAGGGTTCGCTTTTCTCCAATTTCCCATATTTTGATTTTAGCGGCATAGTTCGCTTTTTCCTTCCCCCACCCCCATCTTAAATGTCTCCAAGGACATATCACTCTTTTATTCAATTTTCATAGTATAAATCCCTCTATAGAGTATCACAAGTGGTAGTGCATTCATTCATCCCACCTGCATTATATAATTGCTGTGAGAGACACCAAAGTGGTGTTATTCATTTGCTTTGAAACATCAGTGTATTCAAATGTGTTCAAATGTAGTATTTTAAAGGAGTATTTGAGTGTGTGCTCATTACACCTTTTCTTCTGACCCAGTCATTATGTGAAGACAAAGCATCCATACACACATTCTCTAACATGAATGTAACAGTGATACACTCATTTGTTCGTTTGGGGTTCTAAATAACAGAAAATATAAATGTAAGCAATTTCACAACTTTTCTTGTTTTGAAAGGTTTTCAAGACGAGTGTTAGATGCTTAATACTGCATGACGTCCTTTTACTTTGCGGAGTGATTTAGCTCAATACTGTCACCTGGTGGTTCTTCTGATCCTCTTACAAGGTGTAACAAAAACCAAGAAACAAACATAGCTAGTCACAAGTTAAAAATCAACCTGCCCAACTTTGTGAAGGTGACAGTCGCTTACTCATCTTCTGGCCTTCTTTGTGCAGTCATGTGATTGCACAACTGCAACGTCAACCTATCTTGTTAAGCATTTCACAGGTCTAGAGGTCACCTGTTCATTGGAGGCTGTGTGATGGTTATTCTTGTGAGACACATAACCCTGTAACATGCACATTCAAGTAAAATGATGTTCCTTAAACCCCTTCCTCCAAGTCTCTCTAGTGTGCATTAAAAACAAAACTCAAAGTAGCTCTGCTATATACAGCTACACCAACATAATCAGCTCCTGGGAGTGCACTACTAGACTGTCACAAAAAAAACAAGCGACAAAACATTTTTTGGACAAAAAAAAGCACTCCAATTTATTAATCAGTCGATGGTTGTTTCCCTTCTGAGGCATTGGGGATGGAATAGGTTTTAGTGACAATAAAAAAAAACAACATCTTACAATTACAAATACAAGGATGTAAATCAAAGAATTCACTTAAAAAAAAAAAAACTCCTAGATGTGTTTGATGAGTAGCTATGCATCTCTCTGTGCCATGTGTGCTCTGCTCTACAGCAGGCCTTGTCTCTTCAGATCCTCGTAGGTCTTCTTGTTGACCACATTTCCACTGGAGTCTTCGTACTCCTCCTGATAAAGCACACACACACACAAACGCAGGTGTTTAACAGGCTCAGCACACCAGTCCTCTCGTCTTGTGACTACGGACGTTGCTGTCCTGACCAAGCGGGCGCTACAAGCTGTTGTAAGGTCACGTGTGAGCGCTCCCCCACTCACCTCTGTGTCGGGCTGCCATCTCTCTGATGCCTTCTGGGACTTCAGCTTGGCCCACACTGGTGTCAAAACACAAGACGTTGTCAGCGTTATGCAAACAACCATCTTATCCCTGAACCCCGACCACGCTAATCTAGCAACTACAGCACACTGTAATCGCTGTCATGAAAAGAATCCCTGTCAATTACTGCCAATTATCAGTGGGTATTTCAACAGACGGCTCGCTCAACGTGTTGCTGAGACCGAGTCGCGGTACTTACAGGACACCGCGTCCTCGATTTGGGTGACGTTGGCAAAGTGAGCCGTGTTGGGGATGCCCAGGCACCGCATGCCGTGGGCGTGACGCCATTCCTAAAAAGGAACAAAGAAAGAGTGAACAACAGACCTGGGAAGCGTGTCAACACTTTCTGCTTCCTGACGCCAGAATAAGGACTTCCTGAACAGAGAACAGCCCGAGAGGAGGAGGAGGCACTGACATTTGTCTCGGACGTGAACAGGAAATACGTACGGCAAAGTGCCTCTGGAAGGCCTTGGGCCCTCTGTAGGTGTAGTTTCCACAGATCTCACAGTTGTAGTTGATGTTCAGGCCGTGGAGTTTGTACAACCAGTAGGGGATGGGCTGCAGAGAGGGACAAACACACCAAAGTCATCTCCTGTTAGCGAATGGAGATCAGCCTAAGACAATTGTTTTTAGTTGATCCACTGTTTTGAAAAGCCAGTTCCAAGCGAGGCGCCGGACCTTGCCGTCCCAGCCCAGCGGCAGGTTCTTGGGGTTGTAGATGATCTCGTTGTCCTCGTCCTCGCTCTCACTCTCGCTGAGCTGCTCCTCCTCCTCCTCCTCCCTCTCCTCCCCCGTCCTGGCCTGCTTCCTCTGGACGTTCTCGTGGGTCAGCTGCCTTTGCTCCTGAGGGGTCACGCAAGCACACATCAGCCGGATGCAGAACCGATCGGCCCTCACGTCACGCGGTACTGGCAGTAAAGCAGAGGGCCGTGTTGTATGTCGTGAAGAGTCAACCGGGAGACTATTCAGATAAAGAAGCACATCCAGCCGTCTTCACTCACCCCCAGGGTTTCCACATACTCATAGATCTGGGACTCCAGGAAGGCTATCTCTTTGTTGCGCTCGGTGTCTCTGCAGATGAGGGAACGTTTGATAATCGTGGTGATGAATGTTGTGAAAAAGACACACTAAGCATCTTCTGCGGGTGTGGGGTTAGGAGTACATACTTTTTGGGTCCTTTAGATTTGGGGTTCTTGGCAAACAGGGAGGGGTCCAGGGACTCCAGGGATTTGCCCTTGGTGCTGAACAGCCGCTGAGCTCGCTCCTCCAAAGTTCTGTGGGTCATAGATGTGACCAAGCCATCTGCGGTGTTAACCGTACGTCACAACTCTCCCTATCCATCGTTTGTCATGGTCAACACAGTGTCCAGTGACAATACGTACCCTCCACACTTCAGTCCTAGGGCCATGAGAGCAGACTTCAACCTGTCCAAACCCAGGGAGGCCAACTCCTATGAGACAGAGAGAGAGAGAGAGAGAGAGAGAGAGATACAAACCGTTGAGTCCGAGGAGCAGGGCCATAATCATAATATATATTGGGGGGGAACACATCCTAATATTCAAATCTGGTCAAAATGTCCCCCCCAATATGTGGATATAAAAATAGAAATGTGCCTCACTACAACAGGCAACCAAATATAAAAATTAATTAATTTGTTTTTAAAGTTCTCAGGGCGGGACCCTCAGACTCCCCAGCAGATTTCGTCCCCCCCAATGTTGACTCCATGGCTACGGCCTTGCCGTGGAGTGCTGTGAGCCCCACATGGTTCCTTACCTCCCAGGAGGAGAAAGCTGAGAGGTCCAGATGGGCTCCGGCGTGGGTCAACGCGCTGCTTGTCTCTTTCTACGGCACAGCGGAGGGGGGAACAGGCCCAGTTAGATTTCAATATATGGAGATTCGACGGCCACGGAGGCCCGTGGGATCAGCATGGCTTGACCTCAGGACTCACCGGCCAGCCTGGGAAGGTGCCGTTCTCCCACTTCTTCTCAAACTCGCCCAGGACTTTTCCGTAGAGCTCGTTCTGGTCCAGCAGGGGCTTGACACGCTCGGTGTAGTCCTGCAGGTACTCCAACAGCATCTCCAGGTACCTGGAGAACACGCACACCGTCAGACTGGCACAGCGCTCTGCAGGCGGACGCCGTCACACACCAGCAGTGGATGCAGCAACTTTGGCACTTACTTCTTGTACTCTGCATTCTTCCTGTCCTTGGAGATATCGAACAGTTGATCAAACGAGGACAGGTAGCTGATATACTCCAGTTTCTGCAATTGAGAGAAGAGAGGTGAGAAAGATGGAGGATCTATCAACATAGACAAAACAGAGAGAAGGAGAAAGAAGACTGAGCTGCTTCTTACATCTGAACCCTTTAGGTTGGTAAACTTTAGGTAGCAGTCATGGAGATCTAAGTAACGACCGTAGCCTTCCTCATCTGTGAACTCCACCATGTCTGCAAATATAGAGAAGAGATCCTTATGACATCTGTCCACTTGTGCCATTCATAGTGTTAGCATGTATTACTGTGTTTTGGGATGTTTAATTACTCTGAGCCTCTTCTGTGGGGTTGTCTCTGGCCTTCACCAGCTCATCAAACTCCACCGACATGGGTACACAGATCTGTAACAACAACAACTTTCTCAGCAAAGCCTACAAAACATATAAATTGACAAACTAAGCGTTACAATGACGGGCATGACAAATGAGATCCATATGAATTACCTCATTGGGATGTTTCCTGTGGAATTCCTTGATCTGTTTGAGTCTGTTGTAGAATTCGGCGAATTCGTTCGGTCCAGAAATGGCGTTTAGTTCATCCTTCCTCATTCTGTAATGAGATGTGACTTTCAGATTTCTGTAGTCAAACCATGAATGAATGGCAAAATGCGCTACAACCGAATGACTTACCCATCTTTGTCGTCATACGAATCTCGGAGATTTTGGCTCACTTCCATGTATCTCTGCATGGGTGACAAACAAGTAAGTTCAAACACTGCATTTGCTGGTCAATGACAGGTTTCCTTAAAGTATAGTTGAGAAAAAACGTCGGCAAACGTTACTTACATCCAACATCGCTCTGGTTCGATGATCTGAGTTAATCTGATCGCGTAACTGTATTGGGACAATAAAGAAACACGTGAATGCAACTACTGTTGCAGTTGGACAGCGAATATTATTTATGATATTTTTAGCTAAACTACTTATGCGAACGTAGGTAGCACTAGCTATCTGGTTAAAGCAACTAGTACTGTATCTTGTAAGTGCAAGCTAACTAGCTAGCTTCTGGTGCTACAATACCGTAGTTTTCTTATGCAACATTTCTTTTGTTTTGGCGTCCATAAGTCTCTCTTTCTCTTCATGGTAGCGTCGTTGTTGTTCTAGAATAGTTTCCATTGTTGTAATCTAATAGCCAAATTCCGAAATAATTCGAACTTGAAGCAGAAGACAACAGAGAACAAATAACTGCGGCACGGTTTGTTTTCAATGGCGCATGTTAGCTACGTTGTAGAGGAAGTGGGTTCGCGCACTCCTTAGGGCCCGCTTCTTCTTCCCAGGGAAACATGTACAAAACATAATGTTCCGTGTGAACTTAGTTCTGCGTTAAAATAGGACGCAGCAAATAGTTTCAGATCGGTTTTCTGATGCAATGAGACGTAACCTAATGACAGACCCTTTTGCCATACATACGTTTAGCAATTATTCGACCTTCACGCTAAAATGTGGGAAATACAGTTTTTTACTGCATCATTTCATTACAGCTGGTGTTTGATTTTAAGAAAAGCTGTCTGATGTTCTGAAGTAGGCTCTTCCATGATTAAACAAAATTCAATGTGCATTCTACATCCTAAACATTTTCTTTAAACTCGTTCATAGAGTCTGAGAAGAAAGGAGAACGCAACAAACTATTTTTATGAGACATGCTTCATCTCTACGGCACCGCTCGCGCGCACTCGCGTAGAGCGCGCACAGAGGCGGTCTAGCAGTCTACATTCTCTCGCAGTTGCTGAGCGGAGAACCGAAGGGAACAGGGAACCAGAACAAACGGCCCAGAATTCACGGAATACACTTCGGGAGGTGATAGCACGTTTGTTTGTATCGCCTACCGCGTGTCAAATATTCGGAAGGTATGTTTACTTTTCTTATATTTTGGAAGTGTAGATCGAAAGTAATGGCTAAAGAGTCGATGCCCCGAGAGAACGTTATCCTCATAGAGGGTGTGTGGGGGTAGATCATCCAGTCTTTGTGCGGGGACGAGGTGGTCACCAAAGGCTCTCAGTAAGATCAAACCATATAGAGCGAACGATTTTCTGGGCTTTATCCTCTTGGTGTGATTTATTTGGACTCTGGTTAGCACCTAATCTGTTTCGCTCCTCGCAGAGACCATAGCAGGGTTCTCCGGTTACCTCCGGGGTGCTGAATTTTAGGCCTCTTTCAATTATGGGTGCAAGGGAACTGTACGGCTGTTCTCCCATAAACGCAGGCTGGGATTATACATTTTGACAGCTCCGCGTGACGAGAGATTATTTACACAATAAACGAAACACAACATGCCCACATTGTTGTTAAACGCAGATTTTACCGCCTTAACTTTCTGACAGTTGTTTTTATAACATCTTGTCCTTGACTGGCGAGTGTGATTACGAAGTAGCCTAACTAGTGGATGTTGCTACAACATTTTGATCATATCTTGTCACTCCCAGATATTTAGTTAACCAAAACTGTGATCAAATAATAAGCAATTAGTATACCCGAATGATGTCGGAAAACAAAATGCATGCTAATCATTTAGGCTAACTCATTATCGCAGATATCTTAATTCATAGATAGATATGTGTTTCTGCGAACTCGTGTAAAAATGCTGTTTTTGCTGTTAAAGACTAAGGAATGCGCATTCTCATTTCCGCCCAAATCGTGTTGACCACTGTAAACCGTCACCCGTTGGCTACTTATAAACACATCTTCGTTTCCTTTTAACAACCCCGAATACAATTTAGCAGTTCACCTTGCGGATCATTGATGGGGTAATTTAATTTCCCCAACGTCACCTTGCAGACCGGGCTTTGATTATGTAGCTTTGTGTAGAGGTGCCCATGGGGATACTGCACCTTGTTTAGTAAGATGACCTTTTCAGAGTCTTTGAGGGAAGCCAGATTCATTATAGTTGGCTCTGTCTAGTGTTTTCCAGTCCTTCCAACAGAATAGCTTTGTCACACCCCCCCCCCCCCCCCCCCCCCCAGGAGACAGACAGCTGGAGGTAATAGTTAGGCTGCCCAGGTGAAAGACCCTGATTGTAAGTTGCAAACCTTCCACTGGCGACCGTGTGTGCGCTCATCTACGTTTGTGTGCTTCCTGTGTCGGTGCGTGTGTAACCACACCTGTGTGTGTGTGTGCGCCTGTGTGTGTGGCCCGTGTGTGTGCGTGCGTGTGTGTGTTGCAGCAGAGCCAGGATGTCCAGCGAGGTGCCGCCGAGGCCAGACGACAGTCCCAACACCAGCGGGGGCAGCTCGGACACTGAGCAGAGAGAGGCCCCCCCAGCTGAGCAGCAGGCCCCGGAGAGGGACCAGACCCAGCCCAAGAAGAAGGAGGCCAAGATATCCAGCAAGACTGCTGCCAAGCTCTCCACCAGTGCCAAAAGGTGCACCTGCCTACTGTTTTTCATATACTGTAGTCCCGTGTCAAACATGGTCTTTCGTCTCATTTTGAAGGCGAGTGGTATCAACGAAGTCGACCTTCGTGTAACTATTTAAGAACCGATTCAAAGGTGATATTAACGACTATGCATACAATCAATCCATTCTCAATCATATCAAATAGATTTGATAGAGTAAATAGAGTTGAGATGCTGTTCCGTCGTTTGTGCCTTAAGACAAGCTTACCTTGACGGGCTATTTTATGGTAATTGAGATCATTAAACGTAAATGGGTCAATGAACGTTCAAGAGAAAACAAGTATTTTTTCTCCTTTGTGTGAATGTGAGTACCCCAGCCCTGTAATTGTTTTCTTTCCTCTCTCGTACTGCCCGTTTCATCGCACAATCACGCTTTTATACGGCCGCGGCACGCAAATTGTGCCACCTCAGAAGAAGGAAAAAGAAAATCACACAGCCGATAAAATTACACGGCACACAGTCGACAGAGAATGACTCTATAACTGTGCTGATTGTATCACCAGCCCCCCCTTGTAAAAGAGGTATTCTCCTCCTTCAGTGAGCAATGCACAGTTTCCCCCTCCCTCCACCCCTACCTCATCATAACCAGTAATAACAACACAAGTGAGGAGGTTTGTGCTGTTGTTGCCGTCACACGCCCCTGTCCCGCAACCCAACCCCCCCCCCCCCCCCCGCGACAGCCCCAGATGAACAAAAGGACCACCTGAAGTTGGTGTCTGCGGTGGGAGATGGGGGGGTGGGAGATGGGGGGGGGGGGGGATGGAGGCAGGGATGGGGGGGGGGGGTGCGGGTGGATGCTCGCCTGTGTCTCTCCCGTGCCCGTGCTTCCCTTTCACCGCTGCACAGTCACACAGCTGAGCCAGCATACATTACGGCCAATGAGGGAAGCCTATTTATTTTTCTTCCATGGCAGCTCTGAAAATCTGCAAGGTTAGGATGAGAGTGGGAGTGGTCTTAGTGGTTTTCTTTCTTTCTTTTAACTAACAGTTTGGCTTTAGGCTGAAGCTGCCAGGCACACACCCCCACCCTCCCTCCCTCCTACCGGTTGGGTATCTGATTGTAAAATATAGCACCTAGCTGTCGGATTCCTTGAAGGCAATCATTGGCATAGTTATGTAATGAGCACCGTCCAACTGTGAAATTTGACCCCTGCCCTCTCTGCTCACTAAGCCTTTGTTTATGTGCTCTGAGCTCTGTGTATACGCTACCAACAGGGAGAGAGAGAGAGAGTTACTGCCAGGAACAGAATTAACTTGTCCATGTAGACAATATCATATCCTTATCCGGCAAGGCCTTCTGACATCAATATCAATTTCTACATGCGTAGTAAAACAGGGCAGAGATTCACCCGTGCATCTCTGTGTTGATCTTGCATGACAGCCTGCATCGCCTTATTCAATCACACCGCACAGGAGCTCATTAGAAAATCAATGAGGTATTCAGTGTGTACACTTACAGATTGATTTTACAAACAGAATTTATACATCTGGATGCACGCACACACTGCCCGTGTGCGTGTGCGTGTGTGTACGTGCATGCATATTAATAACGCTGTTCCGCATTTCATTCGCAGGATTCAGAAGGAGCTGGCAGAGATAACCTTGGATCCACCGCCCAACTGCAGGTAGGCGCCTGTCGCGGTGTACGTTTAACCGCTGGCCCTTGTTGCTCGCTGCCGCTGTCTATTAGAAGGCGTCTCAATAGATGCCTGTGGCTGATGAATCACACAGGTAGAACATTGTTTGATTCCAGCCAGGGCCAGATGAATGAGTCTGTCTGCCAGCCAGACGGAGGAGGGGGAACCAGGCCATAAATGAGTAAAAGAGCTGTGGATGAGCTGATTGGCAGTGTTTACAAGTGGGTTTGCTGTAGCAACGCCACACTAGTTTGCTCGAGGCTCCCTGAGGTGGTGAAAGGCTCTCGGCGGCTCCACCCGCTCACAGGGTTTATTTGAACTCTCAGTTCAAATTTGGAAGAGCGTGAAGCTACAGTGCACACCCTTCCTTCAAGACCTGTGTGTGTTTTCAGTGGGTGGGTGTTTTTGGTGAGTCAGCTTTTGGTCACCTGAAGGCTTTCACCCTTTAGGTGAAAGCCTTGTGTGTCGAGGAATGAGGGGTGAGAGACACAAAAAGGAAATAGACACCAGTGTTTGTCAGGGCTGTAAAGAGAGAATTGCGTTTCTTCGGTCGAGAGATGTGGAATGACGGCAAATAAACATTTGCGAATGCAGTCTCTGTCATGGTTTTGAAAGATTTCCCTCGAAGTGTCACAGTATGTTTGTTACCTCCTAGCATGAAGCAAAGCTATGGATTATCTGGTTGAAGCATGCCATTATACTCCCTGACAAAAGCCCAAATAGCAGAGTGGAAAAGAGATTTCATGGTGAGACATTTGTATTGAAAATGACATCTGTATGGAAGAGAAGGGCTGAATTTGAAGGATGTCCATGCTGGAACGAGCCTTCATGACGAATGGATTCACTTCAGTAGCGGTGGCAGTTTGGCTGTTTGGGAAATAGGTGCCGACTGCTGGAGTATACTTGGGCTGAGGGGGAGGGAGAGAGAGGGAAAGAGAGTAAGAATGTGAGAGAGAGAGGAGGGGGGAGGAGAAAGAGAGAAAACTCTGCCTCACTTGCCATCATGCCCCCATGGCATATTTTCTTCACTCTAACTGATGATTGGATCAATATGCTGTACAGGTATCAAAGATTGCTTTGTACTTTGCTCAATCGTCGTTGCTCTGCTTTGTGTGCTGGCCATCGCTGTGTGAGTTCAAACGCTGTCTGCGCAGACGTGCTGCCCTCAGCAGATTTGGCAGAGTTAAGCGGGCCACGTTCAGAGGGGTCAGATGTAAGGGTTATGAACGCTGGCTGTGACGCCACTCATTAGGCTCCAGCAGCCTGTAGCACCACATCTCCCTCTCCCCTTCCTGGCACAGAGAACCCCCCCACCACATCTCCCTCTCCCCTTCCTGGCACAGAGAACCCCCCCCCCACCACCACCACCCCCCCCCCCCCTCCCAACTTCATGATCACAGGACTCATAAACATCCCATCTCCTTATATTCTATGATTTCCCTCCACAACAGACAGCGAAAGGTTTTTATGTCTGTGTGCAGAGTAGAGAAGGGGGGGACGGGGAGTGCTCCTGTCGTTTAGGATATGAGCATGTCTGCTTTTTCTAAAGGTTTGGCAACATTTTAAAGGACGCACGGCATAGTGGATATTTGGTGGAATGTGTTGGAGATATTCTTCTCTGGTTTAATCATCTTTGTCACCGTGCCAGGGAATAATTAATTGAATGTGACAAGCACTCTGGAAGGGTATGTAAATAGCCCCCACACCAGACACATTATATTACCCCGTTGCTCAGTCGGCCTTTTTTCGCTCAGTGTGTGTTTTTTTTTCTTAATTACCATATCCTTTCATGATAGTCCTGGCAGCGTTTTGATAAGAATCCCCCCGTTGGCTGAGGGAAACAATATGCATCCCGCGGGAGGATTGGCCACACTCTCTTTCTCACTCTTTTTTGCTCTCTTTTTGTATCTCCCTCTCTGCCTCCCCCTTCTCTTTCTTTCTCTCTCCATCTCTCTTCATTTCTTTCTCTCTCTTTCTCTCTCCATCTCTCTTCATTTCTTTCTCTCTCTTTCTCTTCCTCCCTACCTCTCTCCCCGTCTCTCCCCACACCTCACTCTTCCTATGTCTTTCCATACCTATCTATCTATCTATCTATCTCTCTCTCTCTCTCTCACCTCCGTCTGCACCCTCCTTCCTTCTTCTCCCGTTATCTCCCCTCACTCCCAGCCTAATCCCAGGAAGATTCTGTGTTTGTGTGTTCCAGAGGCATAACTTCCAGATGAATACTAGTCAGCCTCTCCTGCTCTCCAGACAGCAGAGAGCTGAGGAAGAGAGAAGCGGTGCATGACAACATTCTTCAGACTCTAATTCCTCATGGTTATCATCAAGGGGGTTGATAGGATTGACTTATACATGCCTCAATTTGCATTTTAGTAAATTAATCACATTGGTTTTTCCCCTAGACTCAAGTCTAATTTGATCAGTATTCTGATGGGATGATTATCAGCCTGTGGATGATGATAAGATGACAATCATCAATGCTGAACCCCACTGAACTATCATTTACATGTCTGGGACTAGACACCCAGAGCATGGAAGCAGTGGAGGAGGTCTCCTGCCTCCATGACCTTGTCTGCTGGTGTTGGTCTTTGATTCAGTCCCTGGCTCCAGGTTATGGAGCCAACCTTTTTCTCCGGGCGAAGAGTCTGACCTTTGACTCTTAGCCAGAACTAACGCATGGCTTCCGCTGCTAAGTGTTTCACATACAGAGAGAGGATAGCCTTGGTTTTATCACAGGGAGCAGCCAGCGACTGCTATTGGTGTGGCCTCTGGCACGCATCATATCACTCACTGATAGCTGCTGTTTGTTAGAAGAGGCAGCACTGCCCTTCCGTCCTCTTACAAACAGGAAATTCCTTTGTAGCAACATGATCGCTTTGGTCTGTTTAAGCGCCTGTGTGTGTTTAAAGTGTCGGTCCTGTTTCTGCATCTCATTCTAGCGTGATTGACAGTCAGGGAAAATGGGGATACTTTATGGACTTGCCTGTCTGACAGCTCCTTTTCATGGTCTGTGAACTTGTTTTGCTTGAGCTTTTACAACTAAGACAATACAGTATGCTAATCCAAAGTGATCAATTCAGCGGCGTTGGAATGACTCGTACCAAAGCCCTCGTTGTCTACCAAACATTTTTCTTCTTTTTACAAAAGAAAACCATATTTTGAGCCCCCTCGTCGACCACCGCTGCAGAGAGAGATGAATTAAATTTGCAATTTGGAGTCAGCCAAGTGGAACTGTGAGTGTTTTGATTTGCCAGGCAGTCACTGTTCCAGCCCATTAGGTTTTGCTAGCCAGGAGTGTGTAATGTTATGTGAAATAATCTTCATCAAACTCCAACTACCGACACAATAATATGTCCACAAGAATCTTTTATCGCTTCATTGGGAGTCTTCAGTTGGGAGCTTGAGTGCAGCCAATCTCCTCTCCAGTCTCCAGCCCCCTATCATACCCGATGAATAGGTAGATAGATACAAACTTCTTTAATTCCCTAGGGGGAAATGGTGTATCAAAACAGTCGATGCTCTTCCACAACCACGGGTCCGTGAAGTGAGTGTGAGGCGTTGTCCATAATGGCCTAGCCCAGATCAGTCGAGCCAAGCCCAGAACAGTCGAGCCTAGCCCAGATCAGTCGAGCCTAGCCCAGATCAGTCGAGCCTAGCCCAGATCAGTCTAGCCTAGCCCAGATCAGTCTAGCCTAGCCCAGATCAGTGTAGCCTAGCCCAGATCAGTCGAGCCTAGCCCATATCAGTTTAGCCTAGCCCCGATCAGTGTAGCCTAGCCCAGATAACTCTAGCCTAGCCCAGATCAGTCTAGCCTAGCCCAGATCACTCTAGCCTAGCCCAGATCAGTCTAGCCTAGCCCAGATCACTCTAGCCTAGCCCAGATCAGTCTAGCCTAGCCCAGCCCAGCCCAACCCAGTCCATAGTCTCCTCGTTCAAGCAAGCCTATTGCCTGAGTCAGCCCAACCCAGGCTGTAGTCCCCTCGCTCAGCCTGTCGTAGCCAGGTGGCTCGGTGGGGAGGAGGAGAGGGGGGTGTTGATGAGGAGACATCCAGCAGGGAGGCAGCCGCACGGTGGCCTGCCAGCTGTTCCATCCCAGCAGCCCCTGCCTGCCTCCATAGCACCAGCCCGTCCGTCAACTGCATGGACACACCCACACACACACCCGCACATGCAATATACAGACTGTAGCGTCTGCACACACCCTCTCATAGCCTCACGCGAACAGCCGAGCACACACACAACCACACGCGCGCCGCACACATTTCATAGCTTTCCCGGACGCGTGCATATCGTGCAATCCCACTCGTCCCTCGCAATCATCACCCCGGCTTAGAGGGATCGGATGGGCGCAGCATTCATGCTCAGCGAGCATCCATCACCATCGGAGCGGTCTGTTCTGTCGACTTTGTTCCAGTGCAAAAGACCCAGAGATGCAGAAACGAGGATCTGTCTCCCTGTGCAGATTTGTGCGGCGATGCTCGCATGTTTTGGGGAGTCCTCCAGGGGGCAGGGGGGATTGTGGGGGGGATCAGGTCTTACAGCAGCCCATTGAGGTCAGAACCGCTTCTTCTTGATTCAATGGGATGAATAGAAAGGGAGGGGTTGACAGATCAGACCAGGAGGATACCTATCGCTGGAAATGGAGTGTAGAGATTGATAGAAGGGGAGATGAGGTCGAGAAGGGTACATTGTGGGGGATTGGCCCATCTGCTGGAGAGAAGACCACCACACACCGGTAGCTGACACGACAGATAGAATGACTCCCCCTCTGTGTCTCCCAGCTGTGGAGGGGCTGTCTTCCTCTAGTCTCTCACTAAGGAACCTCTTTTTGTCTTCCACCCTGCACGCCTCCCTCCTTTTCTCTGTTGCTCTCTTTCTTTCGTCGCTCATCTCCGGGTTCGCCACCATTGCCGGGTCTGTGTCTTAAACTGTCCTTGACCGTCTATCCCTCCCTCCCTCCCTCCCTCCCTCCCTCCCTCCCTCCCTCCCTCCCTCTCTCTCTCTCTCTCTCTCTCTCTCTCTCTCTCTCTCTCTCTCTCTCTCTCTCTCTCGATCCATCTTGGGTGAAAATCTCTCCTTCCACGCATGCTGGCTTTCTTTTGTCTCTCTAGCTCTCTCTCTCACTCTCCCCTCTCTCTCCCCCCTTTCATTTCTCTTTCATCCCTCTCGCTCTATCTCTCTCTCTCTCTCTGCCACCCCCTCCCCCCCACCCCCTCCCTCCCTCCCTCCCATCCTCCATCTCTGTGTCCTCTCTCCTCTGCAGTTAGCCGCAGCTGAGTGAGTCAGGCCTCCTCTACAGGCAGAGTAAACGAGGTCATCAGTGTTATTATCCCACATGCGCATCATGTCTTTGTGTTAGATTAATGATTAGTGTCTCTCTCTCATCAGATGTGCCACCCTCCTCTGGCAAGGGCTCGGCGAAATCCTTCCGCGCACACCAGACAGCACACGCACACTGGTCAGATCCATGCGCACACGATTACATGCAACAACGAAAGAAAAGATTGCACACAAAAATACCACTTCCTCTTTCTTGCATGCAGAAAACCACAGCTTCGTCTGACATAAAGAAACACACACCTTTGCTTCCTCCGCACAGCCCAGAGTCAAGTACTGGTGAACAATCTTACATCCCCTCACTTCTATAACTTCTATTCTCTCTCTAACCTGTTGGGATACATTATTTATTTGTTTCACAGATTTGTTTATCCTGTGCACTGCGCAGCTTAAGAGGACTCTTATCCCCCTCTAAGCAGCCTGTTCAACATCAACACAGCTGGGTTTTATTGAATTAATTGTAAAGGCAGAGCTTAATGTAGCTTAGATGTCATACTTAGGTTTAGGATCGTTAGTACAGCTAACATTAGTGGAAACCATTATGTACCTGTTAAATCTTGTGTGTATATGTTATAGAAACTATAATATTTGCTAGTTACGTACCTTGAAAAACAGGAATAGGCTAGAAGGAATTGTTTGAATGTGCAGTAAATTGCAGACACAAATCTAAATGACGTCTCCCAACAGCACAGAGTCAGTGCCATAAAGAAAGCCTAATCAATCCTTGCTGACCCTTGTTCAGTGAGTTCAAGATGCTCCTTGCTGACCCTTGTTCAGTGAGTTCAAGATGCTCCTTGCTGACCCTTGTTCAGTGAGTTCCGGATGCTTCCATCTGGTTGCAGATATAATCTGCCAAGGTGCAGGACCAAAATATTTAAAAACTCATTTGTCCCTGTTGCTACTGGCCTTTTGAGTGACATTATTCAATGAAATGTTTTTTGTGTAACGTGTTGATCGGTGTGTTTATGATGACTGTATTTACTACTGTCTGTGCGACAAATTGCCGCTTCGGGATAGTACGCTGACATAATATAGATAAAATATGTCTGCCTCTATAAAATATAATATTTTCGTATTATGATCTAAGTATTTTTATAGATTTATTTATATAGACTTTCTAATGCGTTGTACACTATCTAGACATATCCGTTTCCAATAGCTTTGGGAGGAGGCAGAGTAGATGAAGTTTGTTATGTCAGCTCCCCTTGTTGGCTGTTTAACAGGCAATCTCCCGTCATCAGGGCGGTAAAACAAACAGCTGGCGGAAAAAAAAGAAAACAGTTCAGGGCGTCTCACTATCTGTCCGTGTTGTTACAGCTTTACTGAACTAACCAGTTGCGAGGGGTGAGCTAAGGGCGCAGCCTAGAAATGCCAGCTATGTCCCTGCCTGCATACCTTGATATTTCCTGAAAATAAGTTCTAGATCAGACAGCAGGGACAGGAGGATAGTGGAGCAATGTTTTATCATTGACCCTTGGTCCATAGGTTGACAGTTGTGTTGTGGTGTCAGGCTAACTAGGTTGAGGCCTTGCTGTGTCGAGACTATAATGTTGGCTCCTCACACTCTAATCACTGTCAGTTTTGATCGCAATCTATCACTTTTCCAAAGAGAAGGCTTCCCCCTTTCTATAGTGTTATGACGGCACCAGTGCATCAGGTTTTTGATCGATATCAAGCATTCTTTATGGCAGGGAGACCAAGACGTCTTTGCCCAGCTCGGGTTCTATTTGTTTCAGTTAACGTTCATGCTTGGCTCGTGCCCATTCAAACTGCCGTGGAGTTAAATCAATAGTGCACTGAGAGCCAAGATGCACCCACCCACACAAACAATAAAACGCAATCCAGTCACAGCTTTCTTAAAATCATCCTTTAATGTCTTCCAGTCAGCAGACAGGGGCTGGGAAGCCATTGGAACGATGCATATTTCATTACTCGGGGATTGTGTTGCAAACAATCGTTTATGCTCGCCGGTTCTACACGGGAGAATGGGGGAGCATTTCGGTAGAGATGTTAGATGCACGCCATCAAAGATATCAGTCTGATGTTATCATCGAGCTCATAAAAAGTCACTTTTTTTTCTGCACCAGTTCTGTTGATGCCCTCAACGCTCATGTTTACCCTTGATAAGACTGAACTAATCGCTGGCGCTTCAGAAAGAGGAGGGTCTACGATATAGTTGCCTTGATTTGTGTGTAGGTCACTTCTATATCAGTTGTAGTGGCTGTATTGAGCCGATGGGAGTCATTCTCTTTGCGTCATCTTTCTAATTTGATACCAGTCAGTGCACTGGCAAGGTCCAGGGCTTCTATTAATCAAAGTGTGTGCCATGTTCCAAGACCGAAGAGGAGACTGCCAGGGAATGGATACCCCTAGGGATCATCTTCCATGCACGGTAAATCTCTGTTTAATTGTCTCCATGCCTGCCTGGCTCGTACAGCTGACGTGGCTGTCTGCGCTAGCTATCTAGCTAGCTAACTAGCCTACGAAAGGATTCATATCGTCTGTTGAATAGTTAATGTGCCCTTTTGTGGTGCTGCTGTGGCCTTTAAACCTTGGCCCTTAATGGGGGTCTCCTTTTATCTCCTGGTTTCAGAAGGGTGGGGGCAAAAAAACATTAAGACTTTTTTAAGAGCAGTTAATGTATGGATGTTAATCACTGGTGCAGGAGAATCTGTGCCTTGGCTAGAGGACCTCTTCCTGCTTTCCCCGGCCCCTGTTGGTAGAAGCCGTCCATCCCCTCCATGCCTCTGTCCATGCAGGTAGCCAGGGCCTTCTCCCCATGTCTATGGCTCGTGCGTGTGTAAACAGCGAAACATTGGCACCGGGACAAATGGCTCCAACGCAAACACACTGGGCCCACGATGGGATTCCATTACCGTTCTGGCATGGAGTCCTGCGCAGACACACTGAGACCGTGCTTCCACTGGCCTCCCCCCCCCCCCCCCCCCCCCCCACACACACACACCCTCACGCCACCCCCACAAAGCCCAGGATCAACTTCCTGCCAGGGCTTTGATTTCATTTCAGGTGGCACTCCCCAACAGCTGGCCTAGGGCTGGGGACGGGAGGGGAGGCCGCGCATTCCCTGTCGCCTTGGGAAATCTCTGTGATGGACGATGGGAAAAATCTGGTCATCGGCCATTATCAGGCTCATCCAGAGCAGGGCAGAAACGCACGGAGGAGTCTGTTCCGGTGAAAGCGATGCTCGAATGAGCTGACCGAGGAAGGGAGGAGGGACAGCCTCAGCCCCGGCCTCGGCCCCAGCCTCAGCCCCGGCCTCGGCCCCGGCCTCGGCCCCGGCCTCGGCCCCGGCCTCAGACAGGGACTGTGTGTTTCTCTGCGAGCAACTGCCATTCACAGGCGCGCATCTCAACGGTGTGGCGTGAAATCAATGCACACAGTGCAGCCTGATCAATGCCGCCATGATCACTACAGGCATGGCGCTGAGCGATGGTTTTCATTTGGTTTGCTCCGGAGTTCAAGGATGCTTTCCTCAAAATCCACCCTCCGAGCATCCCGTCTTTCCCCACGAGGGCACAACCACGGAGGCTGACGACGCTTCTCTAGCAGAGGACAGCCAGCCAGCCGGAGCCTGCTCGTCACCAGGGGCGTCGAGGGCGGGGCTAACGAGCACCTCAGGACACCAATGGCCCGCTGCTCGCTGAGTCGGCACGTTTGGCCGACCTTGTGTCGTCTACCGTGGTGTGTGCGCGTGTTTTAGATAAGATCCCCTCTGCTGTAGCTTCTATCTCCCCCAATTAAGCCTCTGTGGAGGGGGCAGGGTCAGTCAATCATTTGGGCTGTTGCACTTAGACAGACTGACAGACTTGGCCCCCTTTGGTTTTACAAGGATTAACACACATGTATATAGGTCGCTAAATAGCTCGGATCGGGCTACTCTTTACATTCTACTTTTGGCTGTAACATTAGAAGTTAGCGGTCTAATCTTACCGTATGAGCAGGTCACTCTCATCCATTTCCACCAGTACAACAGATTGCCTAAAATGTCCTTCTTGTCAGACTCCTAATCTCCTAAATTCTTTTTCTCCCAATCATTTAAGTAGTTTTAGGTTCGAAAAGCCTCTCAGTGTGCAACTCAGACAGGGTTTTCTGAATGTTCAGGGAGAATGTTCATCGTATTTAACTGTCTGCTGTTATCTCTCTCTGTCTCTCTCTGTCTCTCTCTGTCTCTCTGTCTCTCTCTGTCTCTGTTTTTCAGTCTCTCTCTCTGTCTCTCTCTGTCTCTGTCTCTCTCTCTGCTGCAAAGTGATTTGGCTGCTGCCTCATCCCTAGACGATGGATGAGAGGGCTTTAACTCCGACTTTAAAGTGTGCTGAAGGTGTAAACGCCAGTTACTTGTTCAGTTACCTAGTTTTCTTTTTTTTACTCTCATTTCATCTCACTGCTAGATAAGCCTCATATGTATTTATTCTTCTCGTGCTCCTTCCCTCTCTCCATCTCTCAGTCTCTCTCTTTCTCTCTTCCTCTCTCGTTGAGTTTCGAAGATTAAAGAACTTTGAGATAGAAGGACATTTTAAAACACCTTTAAGATTGAAGATTGTTTTAGCCAGTAGCTGAAAAGATCACAGAAACTGCTCTGTCTTGGGACAGATCCCAAGTTTGCCGGAGATTGTTTGGTGAGGAGATTCAGACAAACCCCTGTTCAGCCTTGTTATTAAACTGTTTCATTTTGTGTGTCAAAAGTTAAAAAGTTACAAGTTCTAAAGGTAAAAAATATATTTTCAACAAAATGTTTCGAAAGGTTGAAAATATATCAGCGATTTATAAAAAAAAATAGGTTTGCATCATCGATGAGTACTCGATGAGGACTCTACTAAAGTACTGTACCCTATTGGGGTGGATGTGCCCATACACAGCACAAATAAGCCATGCTTGCAAATGTTCTCAGGGTGTGTGCGCTGACATTTCATTCTTAACTCCGTTCAGACACAAAGCCGTGTCTGTTGCGCTGCTCCGGTGCGCTCGTCCTGGTTCTGACTGGAGCCATGTGTCGGTAGACGTTGGAGGAATGTGGGCGCAAACCCCTCAAGGACTCTATCCACAACCCCACTACCTTTTCATCTGTTTGCTCTGTCTCTCCGTTGCTGTCTCCAACTCACACACTCGGCATTCAGCCCGCTCGATAACCCGGTGACCGACACACTTGCCGGCCGGTATGACCTCCAGAACCCTTTTAGCTCGTGTCAGATGGGGCGGGGGGGGAGGGGGGGGGGGTGGAGGGGAAGGGATGTTGATCCTCTCATCAGTCAGACAGACTCCAGCGACCTCCTCGCCCCAATCTGCTGAAACATCTGCAGTCCCTCTTTCTGTCCATGCCACAGGTTTTTCATTTTACATCTCATTTCATTTTCTAGATTCTATATTTCTATCAGATCAAAATGTGTTTGTGTAGCCCTTTTTACAAGCAATGTCACAGAGAGTTTCACAGTTTCCCATAGAACTGCCCCTCAAAAAACCTAAACCCTCAAGGAAGACAAGGAAAAACTCCCAGAAATACTCACTAGAGGAGAAAAAATAGAAGAAACATGGGAGGAGCAATTCAGTGAGAGATCTCCTCCTCCAGAGACGGTTGCTGAAAGAGAGGTGCAAGAGAGGTGCAAGTATTAAGTTCAAAGAACACAAGGAAAAACTGACTACTATTTCTCCATCTCTCTCTCTTCTACAAACCCCCCTCCCCCCCCCCTCTACTCCCTTCCCTCTTTCTCTCTGTTTCTGACGTCTGTGATATTGCTTGCAGCTTTTCCTGGCTAGTCAGGGAAGGTTAATGAATGACCGTTTCACTGCAGTAATGGAAGCCATTAATGTCTGAGGCAACATGAAAGGTTATCACAAACACATTCACCGTTCCTTTAGTGCCTGAGTGAGTGAGATGAGGGAGAAATGACTCATATCCAACCTTATCATTTACTCCAATTATCACAGAGGAAGCAGGGTAATAAATTGGAGTCGAAGTGTGTGTGTATTTATTTATGTAGACGTTAAAATATTCATGGAGTGGCGTGTGGAAACGATTATGGTTTGTTACAGTCTCTTCATGAGTCGTCACACGTCCAGAATGGCTTTACCTGTCTTTTTGTAGGAATGTCTGTGTGTGTGTATGAGTTTTTTGTGGGCGTGTGTGTGTTCATGATCCAGAAACCTCATTGTAACTAGGCTGTGAGTTTAATATGGAAGTCTGGACTGGCTGGTCCAAGCCCAGAGCCTCAGCCCAGGCCTAATGCTGCCACAACAAGAGCTGGTGGCGGGAAGGAGGGAGGGAGGGGGGGGGGGGGGGTGAGAAAGATGAGTCGCGCTTGAAACTGTGCTGCAAGTCCTGACTGAGATCTCGATCAAATCCTGTCATACCAGATCATTCACAAAGCCAAAGGCCTCATCGTCCTGTCTGCTCAGTGTGTTTGAACACAGCCGTAATTCCGCCTTGGTTAGTGTATCACTGGAGTGTGGCATCAGGGCATGGACTGAACAGCTTGCTGTCTTAGTTGGACATGAAATGTTTTTGCCTGATTTATTTTGAATGATCTTGTCAAAATAACAAAAAAAATCATAAAACATGTACCAGATGCTGTTTGGTTGGTTACTGAAGGGTGTGTTGGATCTTGGACGCACGTAAAAGGAATCCTGATGTACGGGTTGATGTGATTCATAAAGTCTTGGATTGGTACAGTGATGACCATCTCCACCAGTGATGACAGTGAGATCACTCTTGAGTTTTCGCTCTACTGATGAAGTGTTGTGTCTACTCGGGCATCCACGCGGGTGCTATAACACATGGGTGTTGTTTCCATGGAAATCCCTCCTGCCGCACAAATCGCATGCACACACATGCACACTCCAGGGATGAGTTGCTAGGCAACATGCCCAAGACAATGGGGACCCGCAATTGGTGTAGCACTGATTGAAAGGTTAGAGGTCGTCGTATCTACACTGGGGTCGCCCTGCTGGAAGAACAAACGCCCTCCCCATCTCTTTAACTCACCCACACCCCCCGTCCCTCTCCCCTCTCGCCCCCCCCCTCCCCTGGCTCCCCTCGCGCCTGGCAGCCCCCGATCCTGATGAACTTCTGCATTGTGGGTATTTAGCTGGCCAAACTAGGAAGGACAAAGCCCCAGCACAAGCGAACACACAGGCCTTTTTGCAGCAGGGACAAAAGAATGAAAAGCGCTTTTCTCTCAGCTGAGATTTGTACGTTTTTTGGCCTCCTATTTTGAGCCTTTTTACAGTGGATCATTCCATGAGACCTCAAGGACAAGCCTTTGGAGCTGGAAAACTGTGATGGAGGGGGGGGGGGTGATCGCTGACTAACGACATTGGAGGAACACCCAGACCGGCTTTACAAATGAACCCCCGGGGACGTCTACAGCTCAGTGAAAGCACATCGTAACCTAGTCACGGTTGTTAGTCAATACTCTTGTAAATCCGGTCCCTCTTTGATGACATCAGATGAGGAGATGGAAGGAGAGAATCCGGACAAAATAAACATTGAGAAGCGATCAAAGTCATCTAATTCGGGGGGCGTGGGGGTGAGGGAGGTGGGGGTTGAGAGAGACAGGGAGGGCTGGCAGTTCCTTTTGTAACAGGTATGTTGAACAGTGAAATGAGGAAGGGAAACCGGTGATGCTCTTGGGTGCAAGGTCATGGACGGTGTCATGGGTGTGTGAAGTGATGGCCGCTGCTGCGATTGACGTTAGCTCCGGGGACGGGACTGGGCCAGTGCTATGCTGTATTATCCGTCGACAGGTATAATCCAGTTAGGCTGTAATCTGGAGTTGGAGGGATTAGCCTTCTAGGGAGGAATGTAAGTAGATGGTAATGCTCCCATGGTCTGTCTGTTCTGCTGCACTGTCATCCTCTGGGGCTCTGACTGGCTAGGGCTGGCCCACTGTTCAGCACTGGGGCAGTCTCAGGCGACGACCGTCTACATGTCTGTCTGCCTGCCTATCTTCCTTCTTGTCTGCCTGCCTGTCTGTCTCTTTGTGTCTGTCTTTATGCCTGTCTGCCTGCCTGTCTTCCTTCTTGTCTGCCTGCCTGTCTGTCTCTTTGCGTCTGTCTGTTTGCCTGTCTGCCTGCCTATCTTCCTTCTTGTCTGCCTGCCTGTCTGTCTCTTTGTGTCTGCCTGTCTGCCTGCCTATCTTCCTTCTTGTCTGCCTGCCTGTCTGTCTCTTTGTGTCTGTCTGCCTGTCTTGTCTGTCTGTCAGCGTGAGGTCTATGAGTGTGGCCT